>NC_092867.1:9370419-9386025 GCF_032062135.1 Pyxicephalus adspersus | reverse complement strand
TATAGTGGACTCACTAGAGTTATTTACATTGAATCCAATACAAAATTATTTGAATTTCCTGCCATGCCTCGTGCACGAATTGACACATTCACGTGCAGTCACCGGGAGAAGATCGGAGAAAGAAGACGCCACCTGAGGACCTGGACAGACGAGCAGGGTGCCGGAGGACATCAAAGGAACAAGGTAACTGGGGTTTTTTATTGTTTTTAGCGACCCTGAATGTGACTCAGGATTAGTGCTTTTTGCAAGTAAAATCCACACACAGGAATACTGCTAGGGGGTTAAGCTATCCAAGATTGGAGAGAATAGACTCCAGCAAAGCTGAAATGGAGTCCCTAAAAAAATTGATAATACTTGACAGACATTTTTAATCCTTGACCAAATCAATTCCAGGTTCGCTGGATCACCCAAGTTCACTCATGATTGTCTATCTTCTCTAGTCTTGGAAAACTTTGATAATTTAGACCTATAGTGGTCTAATGTTCTATTCTACAAAAGATAGCTTTTATTTTCTCGATGAGATGCCTTTAAATAATAATATAGAACACAAGTAAGGGAAGCACAATTGTCCATTTTTTATTTTATTTTACATACAGGGTAACCCAAAAGTAGGTAGACAGTAAATAAGATTTATTTTATTGTTTGTTATATTATATTAAATTTTATAACTAAATTTATTTAAACTTACCGGTAATCTTTTTTCAGATAGTTCAGAGAACCCATAATAGCAAAAAAATTAAATACTGGTGCAAGAAAATTGCAATTTAGCGAGATCTTGCTGAAGCTGGAGCGATGAAACTTCTTTCAAATTATCCAGTCATTTTAACAGACATAATTTTGTTTACTAGAATAGTGGGAACATGCAAGTAACATTAGAGCAACAACTAAACCAGCTTTGTGTCACTGTTTGGGGTGGTATTTCAAGTTCTGGTGTTTTAGGACCAATTTTGTTTTGATGGAACAGTTGGTAAGTATCTCAGAATTCTATGGAATCAAGTTGTTCCACAGTTACAACAACAGCCTAATTCACATGACCTTTATTCCCAACAAGATGGGGCCCCTCCACATTATTCAAGAGCAGTCCGTGCGTATCTCGATGAAACATTTCCCTAGAAATGGATTGGCCGAAGAGGGCCAATTGATTGGCCAGCACGTTCACCTGACTTTACCCCAATGGATTTTTTCTTTTTGGGGAGTACTCAAGCACAAAGTTTAAAGTCGAAAACAACAAAGTGTTGGTGATTTGAAAAATTACATCAAAGATGCATTTCAAGAAATTAGTACAGAAAGATACTTATGCAAAAATGTTTGTCGAAGCGTAAAAGATAGATTTCAAAGCTGTGCAAACTGTGCGAGCTGTGCACCCGCATTGATAACATTTTTAGTACTTTTGTATTGTTTTATTGTATACAATAAAATTTATTGTAAATGTAATAATTGTTTATCAAAATTTAATTGTATTAGTCAAAATATTTGTATATGTAATCTCAAAATAAATCTTATTTACCGTCCACTTACTTTTGGTTCACCCTGTATATTGCTTTATTGCTATACCCTATGATAACTTTATTGCAAATATGTAAAAACACATCTGCAACACAGATATATAGAACACAAGCAGTTGAAGCACAGTGGTCAGTTTTTCTTTTATTTTACATATATTGCTTTATTGCTATATCCAACCATAAACTTATTTCAAAACATTAGCAACACACATAATAAAAATTCACTTTGCATCCTGAAATTATTTTTTTGATTCAAAGCAAATCATACTTTTAGAATAATTAAAAACACTGAATGGTACTTTTCTAAGAGTATTTGTCTTCTTTTGGGATGAATCGCACTGGGTTTTATAGTTAAATGGAGTTGAAGGATATTCATATTAATATTTTATTGATTGTTTTATATTCACATATTTTGCTGGGGATTTAACATTGTATGACATTGCCTGTAATTGATTTCTTTCTCATGCAACTATTTCTTAATGACATGTCATCATGTGAGGCCCCATTATCAACAGCTTGCTGGTTCTTTACCTTTAAATTAAAAGAGATGATGTCTGGCTATGGACAGAAAAATAAACTTGTGAAATATATTAAAAAAAACTTTAAGTTAATATAGGATTCAGTACTTAGATCTAACACTCAGAAACAGTATATTGACATCACAGTAGGTTATCAAACTTAATTCGTCATTTTCACATGTAGTCATCTCTGGCTGCCCTGAGCATTGTTCTTGTTGAACATTTCAATTTTCAGTTATTATAATTCACTCTGGCTTTTGTGCTTGCCCAGTTTATTTTCCTTATGATATAGTAATTTCCTTTAAACCTTGGCAGAGATAGAGAGGCCAACAACCCCAGTCTTTGTATTGATGCTAATGACGTCCAGAGATTTTCTAGAAGATGATTCATTGAAATATACAGTGGAGCCGAGTATTTCCCATACTTCTCTTTAATGTCACTGTTTGCCAAAACAGTGTTCTTGCGTCGTAATCTCATTAAAGATTTACTAGGAAACCATTTACATGTTGAAATAGCGACTATGTAAATAGTTTCAGAGATTCCACTGAAGCAGAAGTTTCCAGTGACAGATAGGGAATGGATAGAGATCATGGTATTGATGGAAGGCTGGAACGATATAATATTGGGGAAGAAAGAGGAGTCACTTGTCATAGTGAGCAAATTATCAGTTATCATAGGGGTCTATTTATAAAGCGGCGAATGTGACATTCACTGAAACATTCCCTGGGGAACAATCATTTACTGACATTCAAACACAGAGACCTGGAAGATTCTCCGCCAGGGAATGCTTCAGTAAATGTCAAATTCACTGCTTTATAATAGACCCCATGGTGTTGTATTTAGAATTGACACTATACACTGACAAAAGCAGGGCTAGTACACTTCTCAAGATTCTAGCAGTTCTGGCAAAGATTAGTAATTACAAAAGCTTAGCATGACTTAACTGCTTTTTATTTGTTATCCAACATGACATATATTATATCGATTGGAACCTAATTTGCTAGTATGGTGTTTAAAATACACATTACCAGGTCATATAAAAGAAAAAAAAAACATGCTGCAGTATTACATCCCGTAATGCACTTTACATCCTTAAAACTATTTGCCTAGACCAGATCGTGATCCCTGCTAAAAGGAAGGATCAGGGTTCAAATTCTTCCTTTATAGCAGAGATCATTTTAATATTATTATTATTACAAAGTATTTATATGGCGCCATCATATTATGCAGTGCTGTAAAAAGTTCATAGTCATGTCACTAGCTGTCCCTCAAAGGAGCTCGCAATCCAATGTCCCTATCATTGTCATATGTCATTAATACAGCCTAAGGTCAAATTTGGGGGGAAGCCAATTAACCTAATTGCATGTTTTTGGGATGTGGAACATGTTCTGTATCTGTAGCACATACTACAGCTCCTCTAGGGCTGCGGGAGCAATCAGGGGAGAAGACCTGTCAGCATAGCAGAGCCCCACTGATTGCTCCGTTCCCCGATTGGCTGAGGAAAGGGAAATCCTGATGATGCTTGAGCTGTCATCAGGGTTTCCTATTTCTCAGCCAATCACACAGCACTAGAGATGAATGGGCACAAATCTCCCCATTCAAGTCTAGTGCTGAATGGCTGAGAAAGGTAAAACCTCAGCCAATCACAGAGCACTAGAGGTGAATGAAGAGCCTTGTCCTCATTTAACCCCTAGTGCCCTGCGATCCCTCACTGTCAGGAGGAATCCCATGGCTGTGCTTAATTCGGGATTGCAGCCCTGGGAATCATACTGTCATTGGGATAACCTGGAAAAAAAAAAAGTTTATTACACAAACACACATACATTTAATAAAATAATTTAACATTAAAGCCTCGTCCAATTTTCTACACATATTTTAACCCTTTCAGGGAACGAGTAAGGGGTTTTATGTAGCCCTGAACTCATTCTCCAGGGTGGGTGGTGGAGATCTGGGAGTCTCCTTATTAAAGGGGGCTTCCAGATTTCAAAGACCTGCTAAAAAAGTTTATAAAAGCCCCCATTGTTTTAAATGGAAGCTTTTATAAAAAACTTAAAAACGCTTGTAAAAGCCTTCCTTGAGTTCAATGGGAGCGTTTTCAAGCTTTTTCCCACGTTTTTAATCGTTTTGCCGTGTTTATCTTGCGTTTTAATTTTTTTAAATGTTGCAAGCAATGTTTAAGATAAAGCTCGTAAACGTGCCTGAAGGAAACATCCTGGTGTAGATGAGCCCATTGGAATGCATGGGGACATCAAACATGGGCTTTAAAAGCCTCAGGTTAAACACTGGGGAAACAGTCTGTGTAGACTAAGCCTTAGCCCTTCTTTTGTGCTGGTCCTTCCCACTATCTGGTCCCGCGTCATCCTGGAATTACTCTTCGTGCCGGGTACCGCCATCTTCGATCTTCACTTCCATCTTTTACTTTAGTCTTCTTTCTTCCTAAAGCCATCTATGCATATCGGTTTTGCTTTTTGTGTTTTTGCCCATAAAAAAAAAAGGCTTAAAATGTCATGTCTGCACTATAGAGAGATATAACAGTAAAGTTTAAGTCAAGCAAAATGATTTGTGGGTTAGAGACTATACTAATTAGACTTATATTATTGCAACTATTATTACTACTTAAAGAGGAACTAAATTCAAAAGTCCCCCAAAACAAAAAAAACACTTTACACCTTTACAAAATACACCTTCAATCCCGCAAGGCAGTCGATCGGTCCGGAGGTCCCCTGTCGTCCCAGCATCCGTCATCGAGCACCGCCATCTTCTCCTCTTTTTCTGGGTTCTTGTTCCTATATCACTTGACCAAGACGTGAGATCGGGTGACGTAGAAGTGAAAAAAAATAGCTGATATCACTGCCCATGCGTGAGATCATCAATTGTTTCCCTTTTGACAAAAGGGCTCCTTCTGAGATGCTCGGGCATTCATACAAGGAGCACTCAAGAGCCCCCCGGAGATGTGACGTAGTTTTACCGGGAGGTTTTGTGCTCCCATTAATTTGAGGCCTTTTTTATTAGGCCTCAAATTAGGCCTTTTTTAAAAAAAGGGTGTTGCACTTAAAAAGAAACCAAACTAACAGAATTGTTATCTTGCATAAAAGGGTTGTTTACCCTTTTATGTAATGTGAAAATTCTGAGATTGGGTACGCCTTAAGCTGTTTAGGCTTTTAAACTTATTTGCCTGACAAAAACCCTCTTTTCACTTGATTTTTTCATTTTATAATCTTGACTAAGAAATCAGATGGGGTTGGCTTACATAATGATTTTAATTATTTGAATAATAGGTGGTAACCACTCTTGGTCTTTGTTGTTATGTGGTGCAAATGTAAGAAAGTGAAACTAATGGTAAAATACAAAATGTGACATATATGATGCAGTCTGACATCTGTAAACATAGCAGTCTGCAAGGATGGGTTTACACCTTTGTGGTGCATTAACAACTAAGAACCTTTTCTGATTGGAAACAACATTTAAGGCCCCAGAGCAGTCATAGAAAGGTAAAGCCATAGACATCCAAGAAACAAACTATCTGACAGGCCCCTCTGGAACCATCGTTTCCCTTAAGGACTGCCAGTCCTAAATAAGTCTAGCCTATAGATTCTAACTGAATCAGCCTAGGAGGTCATGTATCATTGCCCCCATAGATGCTTCTTTAAGGGATCTTTATACTTACATAGGTTCTTCCCTATAAATTAAAACCAAAACCCACAGGTAGTAATATTTAAACTTTACTGAAAAAATGATTCATAGTAAAAAATGTATTTAGGACAGCAAATCTGGCACAGATGTTACATAAGATTAACAGTTCCCTGTATTGCTATATGCAGTTTTGAGAGTATTCCTCCATCTTCACAAGGTAGAACTATGCCATAATGACACCACTTTCATCCCAGAGCTTTCAAACCTGAGACTTAGGGTAGATGCAATGCACTCTTACAGGGTTAGGGTAACAGAATAATAATTTCCTTAATGACAGTTACCTGAACACAGATAAAGATGGTCCTTTCTTTTACACATCACTGCCGACTAACCACTTATCCTCTCTACTCTGCCATTGTATTGCAGCCTGGATGACCCACCAACCAATCATAGCTGTGCAATAAATGTCATTTCTTCACCTGCTTAATAGGAAAAATAAACATTAAAGGAGTCACCACCCAAATGAAAGGGGATAAATACGTATCTTCCCAAATTCCTCTTGAAAAACACCACAATATGTCACAAATCAACATGCATTATGTTAAGGGAGCCTATACATTTTAAATGTCTGCCAGTGCACCAGAAATAGCACCTGACCCTCACTCTACAATATTAAAATTTACTCTCTGAAAAACACCTGTATATTCTTATTTATGTTATATACATTTTATCAGTATAAATATATTCTTTAACATATTCTGTATCCATATTTTATTCATGATTATACTTGGCAAAAGCCTGCCCTTAAAGCAGAAATGTATTTATATCTAACTTGCTGACTTGCACCTGCACACTTTTGCAGCAATACCAGCGCTGTGCCCTGCAGACTTATTGCTTAAGATTCTTAGAACAGCCTTATCCAGTGTAATGTAACCCACTGGGAACATACCCTTATCATCATGCTTGAACTGAAATGCCACTCTTGCCAAAGCTTAATCAGTTTACCACTGCTGCAGAGAAAGACCAAAGGAAACCTATATATCCACAATCTAGACTTCTTTCATGTCTAAAATTTCCCTTTAGAAAACACAGAGAGATCTATGTAGTGTTGCATTGTTGAAAATCCTCAACAACTTCAATTGCCTGTCTTTGGCTTCAATACTAAATTACTCATCCTGTCAGACTGAAACCAGAGCTCTTATCTATACAATTAGGATCAATACTAGTAGTAAAAAATACTGAAGCCTTTGGATTTATATAGGAGAAAGCAGTAGCATAGCCTGTAAACATGTTTCCTTTAAACCTTATATCAGAAAAAGTGAGCTGGAACAGCTGATCAAAGTAAATGCCATTTCAAAGCAAAAATCAAGGACTGGCAGCAACTATGCTCATACATCTGACTCATCCTAAATGATTCATACTGAATTAAACACACAACAGTTGCTGGTAAGGTACTGAGCCATCCTAAAATACAATAAATAAGTATTTGCTTGAAAAGAAGCATTGATAACAAAAGCTTACCAGTGCTGAATATAAGAGCTGCAGCATGAACTTTCCAGGTCTCATACACTCACAGCTGGACTAGATGAAGTCTATCCAAGTTATGATTAGAACACCTGGGGAAGAAATCCTCTGCTGGGTAGTGCTGGTGAAATGACAATGAAGAACACTTGAAATTTGAAATCCTCATGTAACTGTGGAACTAGTTTTCATAGGTCCCCCGCTTGAGGCACCATATGGAATCTGTGCAAAGCTGTTATTAATGGTTAAGGCTGCCTTAGATATATATTCTTTTACACTTTTATGTTTCTTAACAAACATATCAAATTTACCTATACCATTGTTTATGTAGTTTATGCCTCATTAAACAATGAATGAGGGATTGACATTCCAACCTATCTGCACCTTCCACCATTTTTTAAATGCAAAAATACAGACGGTAAATCCTCTTCTGGCGGTTCCTCTGATGACTACAATGGCCAGTCCTTAGTCATGGAATGCACTATACCAAAGTAATAATGTATGCCCACCAATCTGTGCACCTCAGCCAGTGTGACCATGATGGTCTGCACTTACATTAGGTGGATTGGATGATGACCAATTTCTTACTAGTCCCAGGGTACTAGATTGCGGAGTCTGCAAGAGACAGCTGTTTTATTTTTATATTTTTTTATATAAATTCAGACTATCTGTTATTTTATTGATCTGTATAATGTGAATTTGGGCTTTACCCAGGTCCTGGCAATCAGCTCACTTGCAGTAAACATTATTAATGCTTCTCATGGAAGCCTAAAAATAGTTTAATCTATGTTAAAAGATTAAAGCTGGTTGTACACAATACAATCTGACTGTACAATTTATTAGATGTGGTATTAGATGCTAAGTGCATTTAGCACATTTATTTGCAACACTCTAAGAAAACATCTAAAACATGCTTGAAATACAATTATGGCAATTGTTTGGCAGTGTTAGATTATTTTTATAACACCTTAGAGCCCTGATTTGCTCCCACTGTGCTCTTCCTGAGCCCTCCTGTGCAGATGATTTTAGTAAGCTAACAGAAAAAATGGACCAGAAGCATTGTTAGAAATGCATATAAAGACAATTAGTGTAGAACTGGATTACATTTTGCTCTTTCACACTTTTTTTTTGATTTTGGCCTATCTTTTTTTCCAAATTTAAAATATTCTAAATTGTATTACGAATTTATTTACCGGGAATTTTATTTTATAAAATACCTTAAAAAAAACTCTACAATATGGAAATGTTCTGCATATCACTGGTGTACATTATGCCCTGAAAAATGTAATTTCCTGTTTGTGTGATTGATTGAAAGATTTTCTGAGCCATCCCCTGCAATAGGATTTTCATTTTGAGAGAGATAAAGTCTAGGAGTTAATCACTCTGAAGGGATGCAGACAAGATGCAACTTTCCTATTTATAATACTGGGCGATTACCAAGAGATTATGAGTGTAGACCCTGCCTGTTAGGAGATGTTTACTTCCCGGCGATTCCATTCTGTGCGCCATGGCAGTATCAAAAACTGTTTATTCTGTCTAGTGATGTCATTTGCAGCAGTCAGGAGAACTAAGTCCCTGCTTCCCTTTAGCCGTGCAGCCCGATGTATTTTATCGGCATCCCCAGCACCACTCTGTAAGAGAGGCAATTAGCTCCTGACTCTATCCTGCACTGCCATTGGCTGCTGGGACTTTATATCCTCTCTGCTCTCAGTTACCAGTGCCTGTTATAGCGTTTAGCTGGGCTAATCTGTGCTGGAGTGAATTTCATGCCATTTACTGTTGCCAACCTTGCATGTTCCTGACCTATTGTTTGTACACAGCATTGACCGACCTTTTGCCTGGGAGCAACCATGTGCTGGGAAATGCAACCAGTCTCCTGAGGCTGAGAGGGGGCTTTCTATGGGTGAAGAGTGCAGCGTTAGATTGGGGGACTGTTGTCTGGGGAATACTGGTGCTGACCAGGGCCTTACACTACCATTAAGAATTGGATTGAAAAGGATTTGGTAAAACAAACAATTATGCAGATAGAAATCCACACTGGTCATCCAGAGGGGATCAATTTTTTTTCTCAAAAGTTACATTAAAAAAAAAATGTTCATTTATTCAAGAAAACGAGTTGTACCTTTTGTACAACTACCGCTTCATTTTTAACTTTGTCACCCTAATTTGAAGTTAACATAAAACTGGAATTACTGCCTTTGATGCTTAGATGAGCATTGTACTTGATGAAGTAGCCTTTTTTTTTTTATTACAAAGCTTTGTCCTTTGTTTATGCAATCCAAGCTGACCCACGCTTTATTATCAAGAGACACATGTTCACATTTGCAAAACGCCATTATCCCCAAGTTTACATGTTCCACACTAAATGCAAGAAATCTGCTGGAGTGGAAATACTTTTCAAAGTGTGAGTATTATTTACTCCCATATGGCAGGTACAATATATTACAAGGTGTGTTGGATAATGTGACAGTGACACTATGTAATGTCTATGTCCCTAACACTGCCCAGCTTTCCTTTTTGGAACTGGTAGTTATGGAACTGGCCTCCTTCCCACAGCAATAAGATTTTATGGCAGGGGATATTAATCTCACACATACACCCATGCAAGACCACCTTTCTGCATAAACTGATGCATAATAATGCCCTGTATGATGTCTGGTGGGTACAGCATCCGGCAAAGCGACTATATACTTTCTTCTCTATACCTAATAAAACACATACTCGTTTAGACTATTTTTGCCAGCCTGCCGGCTCCTAAGGCAACTGTTTCCTCTGATATAGGTGCGATTTCTTGGTCAGACCATGCCCCCATTATTCGTACAGTGAAATTGGGCAATATACCCCCTGAAAATGTCATTGGCGATTTAAACGATTATCTTTTGAAGTATGGTCCTACTAAACAGGTAATTTAGGTAGAAATTCAAAGGTACTTTATGGATAATCTAGGCTCAGTGGCTCAGACCTCTACATTGTGGAAGGCTCATAAGGCTGTGATGAAGGGGCACTTTATTAAAGAGTCCTCCAGACTTAAACGGAGCCTCTGACCTCAGGGATTTAGAACGATCCATGCAGGTCTACCCCTCTGTCAAACTTCTTAAAAAAATTGTTGATGTACGGAACAAAATTTAGGAGGTAGATCTTGATTGCATTGAAAAGGCTATGGTGTACCTGCGCCATAGGTTTTACAAAAACACAGCTTTTTTGTAATCTTGTCTTTGTTTCTGTGGGTTTGTATGTATTTCATGATGTTTATTTTTATGTTCTGACATCATTCTGTATTTTACACCTACACTTCTCTTATTGTTTAATATATTTTTTATTTGTTTCTTTGTGATCCTGCATTGTTGTATTCTTATATATGTTCAAATCTTTAATAAAAATTTACATGAGAGACACTCAGTGCACCTTCATATCATATTAGTGGTTCCATTCCATGGGATACTCAGTGAAATGTATGGATCTCAAACCTACATCAATATAATATAATATTCTCCATAAACCATCTATAATGATTGTTCACTGCTTTATTTGAAATCATCAAAAACATATCTTCTACCTTCACTACAAACAATTCATCCTATCGACTATACCCCATTAGCTCCTGGAGTTACCACATCTTCCTAAATCATTCTTTTTTGTCGCTGTGGTAAGCTTATTTATCTAGTTTGTGGAAGCTCAACCTCCAACAGAGGTTTCCAAAATAGATGTTTAACTTTGTCAAAGATTACTTTTAAATGTTTTATTTAAAAAAACCTTTTAAAAAGAACTTACCTCTGAAATATTTTAGAGCTAGTAAAGTCATTTGTTTTCAAACCCAAGCAAATAATTAAAAAAAAATGAGTTGTTTTTTACACTTTTATTAGTTTTTATAATCCCCTATACAGCAGGATTTGCTGCTATTTCCATTGCTGTGAAAGCCCAGTTCTGATGTTGTGGAAATTTAAGTAGAATGCAATATTTGATGAGAAAAAAAGCAGTGAGTGGTTATATTGTTGTTAAAAAGGTAAGATATAACAACAAACAATCAGTTAATGAAATATACAATTGTCAAGAAATTATCAGCCCATTAACATTTCATGGGGTAGTAGACCAGTCAACTGTACAATTTAAATCCCTAGTTGGTAAATAAATGATAGTCAAGTTAACGTCCTTCGACCCGGCGCGTTTCGTCATGTGGCTTCCTTAGGGGATTTGTTGACAACGTTATTTATGACCATATGTGTTATGTCCTGATATGGACAAGGTTCCTTAAAGGGTAGATAAGATCCAAGGTGTTCAAAAATGGTGGTTAGGGTTGGAGAGTAGCTGCTAGGGAATTGGTCTTGTTAATGCAAAAACACTTTTTAACAACAATGTAACCACTTGCGACCTCATTCTCATACCTTTTCTTCTCATCAAATATTGCATCTGCCTGTTTACTTGGGTCGGCAGTCATTTATATTTGTCTAGGAAGATGGATTAGTTTTACCAATTTGCAAGTCTTTTGGAAATCCAGGTTGAATTATTACCAGCATCACTCTCTTGGTAATGCCACTCTCTAAATCAGTGTTTTTAACCTTTTTTACATAAAGGGATTCCCCATGTAAAAAAGCTTTCAGGTCTTTAGGGAACCTCTGCTACAATTACTATATCCAGAACTTACAGTTCATTAGTGTGGCAGTCAGTGAGAAGAATGACTGTTACGTTGCTGCCCATTGGTAAGAATGTCATCCTTATAGGTGCCCGCTATTGCATTCTAGCACCAATTTAATATATTTTATTAGAGCATTTTCAAACATGCAACACGACTAGATATCAACTTGGGTAAAAAAGTGAAGTGCCAAAAAAAGAATAAAAATAGACAGAAGATGGGGGGGGCAGGAGAAGAAGAATGGTGGGTACGGTTTAGCACAGTAAAGTGTATAGAAGGTATTCCAATTCTGGAGTTGAAGATCTGATTGTATGGCAGCATGAAAAGGGGTCCTCGGAAGGCTGACAGTAGCAGTAAAGTATTCCTAACAGCAATAAAGAGATATTTAAAATTAAATCTTTAATTGAATTTGCTGTTTTAGCGTAACTACTGGCATACTTAAATGGTAAGAGTACAGTCCTTCTTTACAGAGTATAAAACGAGTTAGGAATGAAATTAAACCATATAGTGAAGAAACAAACTGATTGAGTGTCTAAATATTTAGCAGTTTTGGCTTCCAGCCTTCAAGGTACACTATTTGAGTCAGCTTACTGGGCAGCATGGGGGGGGGGGGGGGTAGAGTAGTACCCAACCAAGCTCCCATAAGAAGTCAACGTGATGCTAGCAAGAAAATATGCATACAGTGTAGTTGTGCAGATTCAATGCCGGGAGAGGGGGAGTCCCAGTAGCTAAATAGCAGAAGATGTTCTTTTGAAGACCAGTTACTGCTGAAAAAAGGGACCCGAGTGGAGGACAAAACCAGTGGCAGTGAGCCAAAGTTTCTCCTTGTTGTTGGGGCAGGGTGATGAGGGTAGGGGAAAAATGGCTCACAAACCCCACAACTTATTTTAAGATCTAACTAACAAGGATGTTTACATGGACTGAAATTTGATGACCACAGTGCCATGTACTGGTACCTGCAAAGAGCCATCTGAAAGCTAAAGAACAAAGTGGGCCTGATTTATTAAAGCTTTCCAAGGCTGTAGAATATATTATAATTGGTAAATCCAGCAAATCATGGAGTGGATTTCTTAAAAATAATTTGCTATTACTTGGCAAATGTTTTCAGCCCTGGACCAGATCCAAGCTAGGTTTGCTATATCTCTCAGGTTCCCCCATTGAAGTCTGAATCGTATTTGAATCCAAGGTATGCTCTATGTATCAACTTATACTGTGACTATTTCCATCAATTAATAATTACTGGTTCATGGAGTGAATTGCATCCCTCCAGTGGCTTTGGGACTGGTTTGTCTATCAAGAAGTCACATGCCCAAATGTTTAAAGTGTCCAATGAAGATACATAGAGATTGAGAAGTAGAGGGTATAATGTGGAGACTGAAGTTTTAAGAAGGTGTAGGAGAGCATCCACATCATTGGGAGACAAGTGAAGACCAGATTGCATGCAGACTTGATTCCAAATACTGGAGGCACGTAGACAGAAGAACATGTAGATGCCAGGTAGACACTGAAGATCGAAAAAGGTGAGTGGTTGAAAATTGGTCGCATTATATAGCTGGTGGAAGTGCGCAGACTTTGGCTTTCCCATCGGGTATAGACCACATAACCTCACCTTGCAGAAAAGATGGGTTGTGGCCGAATGTCAAATGTCTTTATAAATATGTAAATACTGATAGAAGTTGTCACATTACTTTTCAGGTCACAATGGTGTCCCTGAGTAGAATATTTTTCGGCAAAGTAGGGATAGCACCAGTTTAAAGCCTCACTGATTTGTGAGTTTAAATCAGCTAAATACATTGCAGATGTCCTAAAAAAATGTATGCTAAGTTTTATGATTTATTTTGTTTAGAAACCAGTATGAATCGAAAAACCTGTCGCTTACCAGCATGCTCTCACTGTGGAAGCAGTGGTATACCAACTGCTGAGTCAGACCTACAGTTCTGCACCCAGCAAAGTTCATGATCTCAAGCTGTGACACAAAAAAGGTCTTCAACTAAAAGGTCACTGCTTCCACCCAACGAGACAGAATCCTCCTTTACTGCATGTTGGCAGGGGATAGGCATATCTACTCTACTGCAAATGCTTTCTGAAGAAAAGAAACTTTGGTTATCTTGACTTATTTGTTCTTATTTAAGTCTTTAGAAACAAGTGTTAGACTGCACAATACATTTATGGGTATAATGAAGTAAATAGAACTTTTTGTCACAATCATTTTTCATCAAGGAGGGAGAGACAATAAATGCCTTGGAAGGCATGTGGCCTTGACTGCATGAACACAATATGTATATGCTTGAGTCATTTCATTAGTTTTTTAATTTTTGTTTTCTTTGGAATGGCATAAGGTGTTAGCATTGAGAATCAAGTGAACAAACTATTTTTTCCAAGGCAGTATGTAGAAACAGAGCTTATGCTGTGGATAAAGAAATCCATTAAAAGATAACTGCTGTTGCTGGAAGAATTGGATACACTGCCTATACAATTCTATAGAAAAGAGGGGGAGGCCATCCAAAGGCACCAAACTGAGCGCTTCCCAATCAGTAATTTACCAACCTGCCATAGTGGATTCATGAATGAGATCGGGGGACCGCTGTACACGTCAGATTTCTGCCTAAGACAAGCAGTGTTGTTCTTCTTGGGTGATAATATTCTGATGTGTGTGTGCAAAGCTAAATTTTACATTATTGCCAACGGCAGTAAATCAATGGTAAAAAAAATGGAGGGTAAAATAGTAAAACGAATTTACTAGGAGAGTTTACTTAGTAAAAGCACTTCCAATTTTGCAGATGTATAAATGCAACATACATGTTGTGATGTGTTACACTGTTTTCTACTTTGAACAGATCCTATATTACTGTATTGATTCAGATGCTGACTAATAGAAATAAAAAAACCAAAAAAAAAACCCTGACACGTTTCATGTATGAGTGATTAGTCATAAGGCTGAACCTTGATCACATTATATAGCGTGATACAATAAAGCAATTGCAAAAATATGAATGGCAGTATTGGACAGCAATTAAAAAAAATCACTAACTTTGCAAGGGTATAGTGGTGAAAAGAAAAATATATATTTTTTTTTATTTAAGAAAGTACCCTTCTAATTTTTTTTGTAATGTGTACTTAAAAAAAGTAACATGTATGTCCAGTCAATTTTTTTTCTATAATACTGAACTGTAAAGAGTAGGGAGGGATAGGACCACTGGTAAGTTTTTACTGGTTTACTTGCTTCCGGTCTTGGAGATAACAGGACCACCAGACAGGAAGTAATGGTAAATCTCCAACTGAACAGCAAACTAATAATAAACAAACTAATAAACAAAATCATTTTTTAGTAGAGTACAGAAAAGGTAGGATCCCTGTCATTTTTTTTTAATATTGTATGTCTCAGAGCCCCTGATATCAGAAAAAACATGACAAAAATTTGTGTCTGGACATTCATTTTATCTTTCTGGATGTTCTTTATTTTGGTTATTGTGTTTGAAGTTATATACAGAGAAGGACAGCACAAGCAGAGGCTACCAGAGCTATTTATCTTGGATGGAACAATAACCGAATTACTGTTACTTTGACAGGAGACACCTTTTGATCATTTGCTTCCCAGCACCAGATGGAAAAGCTTTGGCTTATTATGGTGCTATAACATTTTTTATGGTTAAAGAAATCAATTCTTACTTTCGTACAACACAATGTCTGTGATATACTTAAATTCCAAAAAGCATGATCATGTCTTCTGCTGGGCTACAGAAAAACCTCCTTGCCATCTCCCCATGTTTATAAATCTGGATTGACAAATTTGCATTTT
>NC_092867.1:9366551-9369282 GCF_032062135.1 Pyxicephalus adspersus | reverse complement strand
GATATTGTCCAAGTGTCATTTGGATATAGTGAATGAAAACCAACATAGGCAGGACGTTAGGAAATGTATATATGTATGATCAAACAACTCTTTTAAACTGTGCAAAAACATATAAACTGCATGAAAATAGGGGCCTCATAAGAACTCAGTATAAATTATTATCAATTAACAGTATACCTTATAAAAGAAATCACATGCTTGATCCTTCTTGGTATTAGGCTAGTGAATTTTCACATGAATATTAGAAATACCTGGATGTGTAGCAATGCATGCTGCTCCCAAACTCTCAAAGACTTTTTCCCTCCTCTGCTCAGATGTGTTTGCAACTAAACTATGCTTGTTCCAACCCATAAAGTGAATCTAAGAACTGCAAAAATGCCAGCTGCCCTCCGTGGTATCCAGCATTAATAAAGTATATTGTTCCGGAACAACACAAGACAAAGTTTTTCCTGGGACTACCTCCTGTGTTTCATCCAAAAGTAGGCCTAGTTGTATAAGTTCTTATGACTAAGCCCACTTTTGGATTAAATAAGGTAAAAAGGCATACGGATTAAAAAAGTCAGGGCTTTTTCTGGTATTTGTATAGAATAATATAAAAGAAAGAAGACCAAGAACAGCGAGGGTTTTAGTTCGGAAGAAAAATAGTGTATTATAAAGAACAATTCAATTCATAGTTTCGCATAAGAAAACTAGTGCAATGTTTGAAATGGTCTTTCCAATATGTAAAATCATGGGTGACTGATGACCTATACAGTGATATCCCTAATAGGTATTAGAAAAAAGAGAGAAAAAAAGTCTTGTAACCCGACGCATTACGCCTATCGGCTTCTTCAGGGGATTTTGTACACGTTTAGTTCAAACTTTGAGATGAGAAATTTAAGGGATGTCAAAGGGATAAATATGTATTAGTGATTTCACAATTCAGTATCTGAGTTGTCCTGAAAACATCTCAGCAGCACTGCCTGCATACCGAACTCTGCATGATACAGGATCACTCTTCCACTACTGTACAGATACTGTGTTGTGAGATCACTAAAATAGGAAGGAAGGGGACCTTTTATGTCCAAGAGATTTGTGAGGAAAAAGTATGCAAACAGTAAAATAAATTAATCAAAATTGGGGGCTCCAAGCAAGGAAAAGTAGAAGGGGTTATTTGGTGATTGACTGCAGTTATGCTTTATAAAGTAAATTTATTGTTCAATCAATATTTAGAACATAATGAAGAACTGTTAAAAAAAAAAAAGGGACAATGTTATTTGCTTCCAAAAAAGGCTCTGCAATTTCTAAATTAGGAAAATTAGTAGCTATGGGTAAGCCCATGAGACATCTAAAAAACATGGATAATAATTAATGCCCAGCGTACATTAGATAACCCAATTAGGGAACTTAAAAATTTATAAACACAATAAGCAAGCCACATTTTAACAGCCTAATTTAGCTTAATCAAATGTGAGAAGGAGATCACTGCACCCTTCTATTAGTATAGATTTAATAGACACAAAATGATAAATCTATATAATTGAGGAAAAGCTAAAATGATTAACACCTTGGAAACACATAGCAATATATTAAAGACATTGCTTAATCTTTCAGGCAGTTTTGAAAAAATTTAAAGCCCACCTAAACTCAACTTGTTTACTTTACGTAAAAGAATAGACAACCCTTATATATAAAGTACTTTTTTTTAAGTGTAATATCTTATTTTTAAAAAAAAGAATGTTAAAGACTGAATGGGAGTGCAAAGCCTCCAGGGATAACTACGTCTATGGCTGCTCCTACTGCAATTGCTTGATCTCAGGCATGGGCAGAAAAGGCATTTTTTCCACTAAGGGTGTGCAGCAAATATTTTAGCAGCTTTAGTAGTCATACCATTCACTTAATTTAGTGATAATTGACATTTACCATATCACACCAAAACCAGAATAAATAGTAATAGGTTCTTTAAAGTGCACAGCATCTTCCTAAATGGTTTTCTGTCACCTTCCTGTATAGATGTTCATGTTTGGAACCTGGGAACACTGATGCACAGGCTTAAATTCAGGGACTTATTATACTATTACTAGAAAAAAGGGATTCAGAGTGTAATGGAACCAGCTGCACGAGGTGAAGGGCAGGTTGTATCCCCTTCGAGTTTTAAAGGAAACATTTTATGTTTTACTGAACTGTACCTTTACACTATCATTAATGGCAAAACCTTTCTTTTGGAGTGGTGGCTGGTTGGAGTTGTCAGGTTTTTAAGTGTGTGTTCTTTTGAGACTTACTCTCTCAGATTGTTTTGATTTCTAAACCTGATGAAAACCTATTTTCAGAAGCAGCAACCTACTTTGTGCTATAATACAATTCCACAATAAGTAATTTTATAGTTATAATAAAAAATTGATGTGGTAAGGTTCCTTTGCACCCAATACTCTTGACATACTGTACATCAGTTAGGAGCAAATTGTCTTAGCTCTTTCACCTACTTTTATTTCTCTAGATCTTCTAACTTCCCATTTCTTTCATTACAGTGAATTGCAGCCTTAACCCTCTCACCTTATACATCTGCCATTCATGTTTAATTTGTCTAGTTGATACGCGTTTTCAAGTTACAACCCAGCTTCAAGCTTCAGCAATAATTGGTTAATACACACAAGCCACTGTGTCTATTAGTAATACTTATGTCATTGTATTTGATTCATATTATACCACATGACATTCCACCTGGGTTGCCTGGTACATACCAAATCTAAAT
>NC_092867.1:9348949-9365417 GCF_032062135.1 Pyxicephalus adspersus | reverse complement strand
GCTGGTTATAAAAACCAGTCTATTTTCCATTATTCTGAGAAGGCACAAAGCAAAGGAAACACTTTTTCTAGTAAAATCCTGGAGAACATAATTACACTAAGTATCATTTAGGAGCTGTATGTATAGCCTAACAAGCTTCAAGACATTTTGGTGGTCTAGGATGAAAAGAAGCAGATAATGGCCATTAATTCTTTTTTTTATCATGGCACCATATAGTTTCTAATGACTCTATTTAAGTCACATTATCATAGCATTAAGATATTTCAGCTCAGGACCAGGATATGCAGCCAAAGAGATCATTTATTTAATGGTAAATGGATTTGAAATCATTGAGTGCACAGTTCCCATGCAAAAGGTTTGTTACAAAAGGGAAGAGGTATGTGTGTTTTCCCCCCAATATGGACTCTATGGGCCTGATTACTTCAAGCTCTCTACGGCTGGAGAGTATATACTTTCACAAGTGAAGCTAGGTGCTCCAGCAAACCTGAAATGGATTTCTTTAAAGTCATTTGCTATTAGCTAGCAATTGTTTTGAAACCTGGACCAGATCCATTGGAGGTTTGCTGGATCACCTAGCTTCACGGATGAAATTGTATCCTCTCCAGCCTTGGAGAGTTTTAATAAATTAGGAGCTATGACTTAGCGAGTGGTCTCAGGAGAAGGTACTGGGTCAACATGTGTTTGGGCACCTACCTTAATGAAAATGATTACTAGAGAATTTCAGCCAAGAGTCCTAATGTACACCACAGTACATATTTACGAATATGCATTTGCGAACTGAAGGCTCTTATGAACAGATAGTCATAAAGTGCTGTGGTCACCACTTCAACACCACATGTAACTCTGACCAACTGCAAAATCTCTTAGGCTGCCTCTGGCCTATGCAAGATTTTTAGAGGTGGTTAAGGAACACCCACCAACCACCCATCAAAAACACGTCTGAAAGTTTGTTCCTTTTGAATACGCTTACAGCTGATCTGTAATAGGAGGCCTGACAACCACCCAAAAACTATATTGTACACTAAGAAACAAAGTCAATAAATATATTGTTGCAACATCAACAAGTCAGATGGTTCCCCAAAATAGCATTTTGCTTTTCAGTGTTTGAAACAGATGTTAAAATAATGGTATATTTATTATATTATATTATGTTATATTATAGGACTTATACCAAACAAATATTTCCCATAAGAAATAAAAGGAAAATGAATAATCTGTTCCCATGAACCAAAATCATATTGTTATTGGCATATTATACATTGATGGGGCTGTATGAAATTATTTAAACACTGCTTAATACTAAAGTACATAAATACAAAAGCAATTAGATGAAATAAATGAAAGTTTACCTCACTTTACCTTGCTGAGAAGAGTAGAGTGCCTACTAGGATGGTGCTGAGAAGGGAGGAGGAGGAGATTATATAATTATATAATTCACAGAGAGTTATAGAGCGGGTTGTTCACTGAATGGTACCTTTGGGGTGGGGCATAGGTGGAGATGGTCTTTGGGTGGGTGGGGCATATGGCCGAGGATGGGCATGGGCATGGGGGACTCTCTTTGAGTCCCTCAAGTGAAAAGGCCCACTGGGCATCTTCAGTCAACAAAGGCTCCCCCCAGCCAGTAATCTAATAGCTATAAGAGTACCCTGTGCAAATTTCAATTCATTACAACCTACAGTTTAGGAGATGTGAAGATTTGAACACGGTGAGTTGCTACATGGCAGAATATGACAAGCAACCTTTAAAGACACAGCTATCTCATCCTGCTGCCATTGTACTGCCATGATTTCACAAGGCAGCTCAATAAGTTAGAACACCAGACCTGCAACATTAATTGCAATATGTTGGCTGTGGGGGTGTTTGTTGCCCCTGGGGTAGAAGTGGACTGTATGGCAAGGGGCACCCCACATCAGTTTTGAACAGGAACCTGCTGGTGGCTACATCAACCACTGTTTAGGACACTAGCAATATGGGTAGGTATAGCACAGATAAAAAATATGATGTATGAGAGCCCTGGAGGCAGGCTGTGCTGGTGGGCAAAATATCTTCACCTGTGCTGGCTTTAGCTACTAGCTCAGCAACCCCCCAAATCCTACAGAAACCGGTGGTCTCTGTGTTCTACCTAAATAAGGACACTGTGTTACTATACCAATCCAGACTGGCTCTGCATTCCCTGAATGTGGATGACAGATTTGTCAAGATTCCATAAAACAAATTGCTAGTTTGTAGTTGTGATTGGCTCAAGTAGGGGCTTGGCTGCATCAATGGCAAACACAGCTCACAGAATCTGTCAAATCATTATGCAGGCATATGTGGTCAGACATCCAAAACCACTAAATCTGGTTATAATGCAATAGACAAGTGTGATAAATACATCCCGAGCATTCCACTAATAAGTTACAATGCCCCTGGTTTGGAAGGCAGCTACCTGGTCCTCTGTGCACAAATTTACCAAATTCTGCTATTGGAATTGGTGGATTGGTGCATTTAGCCAGTCCCGATTCTGATAGCAAAGACTTCCAGGTAGCAGTTTAACTGGCCTGGTTTCTTTAGAATGTCTCTTTATTGGTTGAGACTATTACTCTTCTGCTTTTGATTTACCCACCCTTTGTGGCAAAATTTTAGGACATCCCAGTGTTGGTCTTAAATCCAAATTAGTCCTCAAGTGAACAGAAGCAATAGGTAAAATAAAATCCATTTCTCTGCATTCAATGGAGGACACAGCACCTCTTCTGGCATTTCTGCTGCTTATGTATGTTTATGTAAATACTTTTATTGTGTACTTTTTCACTGATATGACAACTAATAAAAGGCTGCTCTCATATGAGGGGGTTTTGGCTATGGCCTGCCCCTTGGTATGCCTTATGCATTTTGTGTACCTCCTGCAGACGGCAATAACAAGTGATGGTCTCAAAGAGGAAGCTGTATCCCCCAGTAAAAACAAAAAACGCATTTATTTTTCAATGAGTACACAAAAATCAAATTTTATGTAGTTTTTATTATTGTATATCTTCGTATTAAATCCTAGTCAGTATTCCAGCATCGTATACATACTGATATCCTGAGTTTATTTGATTGGGTTAATCATGCACATTTATGGTGTATTCCACTATACAGGTTCTGGTATAGGACTTGGTCAAGTGCTGCTAATGATACAGGAAATTATGTCAGTGGTGGTGGTATTAGTGAGAAAACAGCTATATCCAATGGATTACTGAAAGGAGAGATGTGACAGCCACAGGTACAATAAAATGAAAGAGGTTTATACGTTCTAGAAAAGGTAAAGTTTGACCAAGTGGCACTATCCTCCTACATGGAGCTACATTACAAAATGTCAGTGGAGAAAACCAAGCTGCGTCTTTTGCACAATGTCTTTCTGTAACATATGCATGCCGCTGTAAGTAGGTAAACAGTAGTTAACAGTAGATAAACAGATATATATATATATAATAGCAATAATCAAACTGATCATATTACATTTATCCTTCATAGTAGTTTTTTTCTCATAAAACTAAATATAGTGTTATGAATGACATCTAATATTTTTTTGCATCAAATGTTATTTACTCTGCTTACTTGCAAAGAGCACATCACATACAGTTAAGCTGCGTACACACTTCCAATTTTTGTCGTTGGAAAGGATCTTTCACGATCCTTTCCAACGACAAGGGAGTGCACGATGCATGAATGGTGCTGTACATACAGCACCGTTCATGCTCTATGGAGAGGGGAGGGGGAGAGCGATGGAGCGGCACCCTGCTGCGCGCTCTCCCCTTCCCTTTCATTAGGATCGGCTGTCGTCCATCGTCCGTGGATACGGCAGGTCGGTCGTCCGGACGATGGACGACACCGACTGTACACACGGCAGATTTTCGCCCGATAGTTGGCCGATGCCGATTATCGGGCGATAAAAATCTGACGTGTGTACGTAGCTTTAAATCTTTAAGCAATACTTCAGGCTGAGATGGTGTCAGAGCAAAATTAATCACATTATGCAAACGAAAATAAGCACTAAGAAGGGACACCTTCATCTCCATCTGCTAGATTTGCAAAGGATGAATAATGTGCAATGAAGAGGTAATATATAGTAAGTACCACAAATATTTGTCACAATAAGTACAGTTTTTAATTCATTTTATAGAAGACATAAAAAATTGTAGTTATATGTTGACCATTTTCTGCTTTTTTTTGTTTTTAATGTGTGCATTGTTTTAGATGTTTATGCCATATAAACAAGCCAATATAAAATGTGTCATTAATCGTTCATTTTCCAACAGTTTATATCAGTATAACCACTATACAACACAATCTTCAGATTTCTTAAATTGTATATGTCTATCTTAATTTCTAACATTTCTCCTTTCAAACTACTGTTTAATCTCTATCTTTTTTTAGAATTCTTACCATCATTGCCTTGCAGACTACTTCACCACTCCCTCACCCTCAATTTATTCCACAGTGACAAAATTATCTAATATAATCCTTTAACTGTTATCTTACCCAAAACAAACATGTAATTAACTTAGTGATAAGAGGAGAGAAAAGATTCAATACCTTTCAGTCCATTACAACATATTTATACAAACACTTATTCTATTTAATAGTGTTGTCATTAAAGAAAAGAATAAAATAATTAAAAAAAACAAACAAAAAAAAAAAACCCTGTGACCTGTGAATATTCATCCAAATCATAATTGAATTAGTGTAATTAGTGTAATATCTCTCTGTGATATATGGGGGAAAGAGAAAAAGCCTTCCATACTTCATCTTTTAACAGTTATTCATTTTTTCAATATTTATTACTCCCTTAGACTTGGGAATGAAAATAAAAGATCACCTTTCTTTTCACTTTATTTTATACTAGGGATTTTCCTATTATTTTTCATTTTCACTTTATCTAAGTATAGCACGCCTATTTTTGCCAATCAGTTAAATAAGACATATATTCTCAAATAACCTTATCATATTACATATAACATCAACAACACTAAAACATATGAACAAAGGAAAAAGGGGGGAAGGGAGGGCAGGCCAGCTAAATAGTGAGGGGAGCCACAACACGGAGGCTCAAGAACTGCATGCGGCTCCAGAGCTCCGGCGGCTCCGGTAGTTTGTTCTGGCCTAATCCTGGCTGGCAATCCGCAGCTCTGGAGGCATTAGGCCGGATTGGGCAGGCTGACCTAAAGGCCGGAGTTTGCTGACCTCTGACCTAGATGGACAGCTCAACAGGCACAACAGGCACTGGATTTGCACCTAAGACAATCAAAAACACTCATCTGAAAATATAGAATGTGTATGTACAAGTATGTGTGACTAATTTGTGCTAAAAAAAATGATTGAACAGAGTTTACACACCATATTGTATACAAGGTACACAAGTCTATAGGGGGCAAGGGAGAACTATATTGTCTAATAAGGGACACTAGTAGTGCCCAGTGTGGGGTTTGTAAAAACAAGAGTGCCCAGTGAGGATTGCAGAGGAACTATAGTGTCCAGTGAGGTTTGTAATGGAACTATATTGCCCAGTGAGGGTTACAGAGGAACTATAGTGTCCAATGGGAGTTGTGAAGGAACTATAGTGTCCAGTGGGGGTTGTGGAGAAACTATAGTGTCCAATGGGGGATTTGAGGGAACAATGGTGTCCGGTGGGGGTTATAGAAGAACTATAGTGTCTAGTGGGGGTTGTGGGGGAACTATAGTGTCTAGTGGGGGGACAAAGTGGAGTCAGTAGGCAACACAAGTCTGTGACTCACATTGCTGTTCGCTCCCTCAACTGTTCCCCCCTTCTGCTAGGAGCATGCAGACTAGACTCTGTTGGGTGGGAAATAATTTTGGCAAACAGAACCTGCATTGCCCTGGGAATGGTACTAGAAGAATTGTTGATGTGCTTATTCCAGGACACACCCAGCATCTGATAGACATTGGGATTGTTTTACCAGGACAGTCCTCTACAAAAGTGCCATTTTTTAGCTGTATGACACTGCCCTAAGATTTCACAGTTTATGTAAATCATTCAATTGTATAGTTAGTTGCATGCCTGGAATTCAAACTGTAAAAAATGTCTTGGTAAAGCTACGTACACACTTCCAATTATTATCGTTGGTAAACGAACGACGAACGATCCTGCACGATATCTGCGAACGATCGTATAGTTTTCTTTTCTTACAACAGAATTGATTTAGCCTTTTTCCGCCTGAGACCATTTTTTTTTCATGCTTGAAGATTGCCTAACCCCAACCACCCCCCTAAAGAACCTTCAAAATAATTTGTTGCTAGTTGTAATTTTTTTGTGTTATATAATATTTTTCTACTGTTAATCAAAGTATAATTTTCAGCAAATTTTACATTCAAATGAATGCAAATTTGAATGAATTGTTGAATGAATCAACAATTTTCTGTTAGATATTCAAGCTGAGCTTTCTCTTTTCAAAGCAGAACTAAACCGAAAATAAAAAAGCACACTTACTTAAAACCCAGCAGATCCTTCGATGGCGCTAGTTCTTCATACGAATCAGTCCCGCGTCGTCTTTGAATTCCTCTTCAAACAGGCGCGGGGGAAGTGCCGGGCGCCGCCATCTTCTGTCTTCTCCTTGTCTTCTTACTACATCGCCTGATCTCCCACTGCGCAGGTGCAGGATCGGTGGATGTAGCCGCTGTTAAGGGGAGATTGAAATCTCTTCCCCCTTGATGGAAAGAATGCCTCCTTTTGGGGCAGCCAGAGCTTCCTGGGATGCATGACGTGGGTATTCCAGGAGGTTCTGTGCTCCCATTAGGTCTTGACTACCCGTTGTTGCAGTTAAAAAGGCTTGTCTACCCATCCATGTAAAGTAAAAATGTTAAGTTTAGGTCCGATTTAAATAGTTATCATGTCAAACCTGCAAATTGCTTGTTCTCATGAAACAGCAAGATATTTTAAAAGCCTTTACAGTTGATCAGTTTAGTGTGTGCGCACATCTGACCTGCGTGTTTGTATGGAAGCTGTTTTTTATTAGGCTTTTAAACATTTTTACTTTTTTATTTTTATTGCCATCACTTGGGCTGTGACAGTGAAATGCAGATGACAAGCTCTATTTATTATGACATTGGGGGTCTAATGTCTCCCCTGCACTGCCCCGTACAAAAAATATTAATTCAACTTCTACACAGAAGAAGGAACTGGTTATGTGATCACCCCGTATCCTTCATCTGCCAAAAATCAAATTGTTGTTCTGATATACTGGAATATGCAGTCCAGTTTTGGGCACCAGTTCACAAAAAGGACATTGTGGATTTGGGGAGAGTGCAGAGAAGGGCAACTAAACTAATAAAAGGAATGGAGGAGCTCAGCTATGAGGAGAGATTAGCTGAACTGAATCTATTCTCCCTTGAGAAGAGACGTTTAAGGGGGGATATGTATAAATATAGAGGGGATATGATCACCCTGTATAAATATATAAATGGTCCATATAGAGAACTCTCTTCCCCATTATTCACTTTAAGATCATGACAAAGGACAAGGGTGCACTCTTTGCATCTGGAGGATAAAAAGTTAAAGCTCCGGATAAGGTTTGATTAATTTCAGAAAAAGCTTGATGATTTCTAGAAGCACAAAATATAGCTGGGTATTAAAGCTTTAAAGTAAAGATAACAGACACTGTTTTTTTCAGGAATATCCGGTTGCCTCATGGAATCAGAAAGGAATATTTTTCCCATGTTGGAGCCGATTGTATTAGGCGGTATATTGAACAACTCAATGCGTTTTACAGTAGATACTGCTTTTTCAAGAGGACAGGCGCTATTAATAAATTATATATGTCTTTAAACAAATAGCACTTACATATTACACAGTAAAAATGCTTCATTATTCCAGAACTGCTTACAACCATAGAGCAAGGTGGGAAAAAAACTCAAGAAGCACAAAAATGCAGCCAAACATTTTGGTGTGATTGAAGAAGATCAGAAGATTCTAGCCAATATTGCCTCCCAGGGTAACTCTGGATTTCAAAGTAGTTATGTCAGAAACATGTGAAACATGCTGTAATGAGTGCTGAATGCTCCTCCAGTTTCCCACTCTGCTTAGAAGATTTTGCACTCAGCAGCCTTTACAGTGTGTTTCACATGTTTCTGTTTTGTATTTTTTTAATATGATCCCAAAAGATCCTGTTTTTAGGCATAGTTTAGCCATTTTTTGATGTATCTATCACCTGCCATCCTGAATGAAGTAATATCTGTCCTTAACTTCCCAAACGTCCCGAAGTTTATTTATATGCTAGTGATGCTGCCATCATAAAGACCCCAATTTAATTAGCAGCAAAAGAGGTTAAAGTGTATTTAAACCTAAGAGTAAACTTTTCTCCTAAAGATCCTCTCAGTAACACATTTCCTATCTTTTTATGACAATCTTCACTCACTGCACTGTTTCTATGAAGCATCATTGACTACTAATTTGGACTACAGAACACTGCCCATTTTTATAATATTGAAGTAGGTGTTCTTTAATTCACAGCTATGATCTCTTTAGGGCTAATACCAGTGCTTGAGATTACTCTGCAAAATGGACAGGCTTGGCACTGGATTTCCGCACTTATTCTACAACAAATATATATTAGCATAGCCCTATAATATGTAATAATCACAAAACAAACAGTAAAGGTGTAACATTTAGAAGTCATGTTAGACATTGTTATTGAGTAATTATTACAATCAAAATATGTATTTGGGCAAAAACACTATAATTTCTGATCGTTCATAATGAATCACAAGGTGACTACATTCATGCCTCATTATCTGATTTAAAGTATTATAAAGTTTAATATTTTAGCTTTGGGGCTGGATCTGAAGTTCTGTTATTTGAGCACAGAGTATGGTAGGAGACTCTGCCACCAATATACTCAGACATTCTTAATAAGATGATACCTGAACATACCATTAACTAAAAGAAAAAGAAAATCCCTGTACCACACAGCAAAAACATACAGAATAATTTATTAATGAAGTGATTAAATTATTCATTCATAGAAAGATGTCATTATATACTTTATTCATACAATGTTCAGACCCTGCACTGTTCTAATTCTCTATCCTTCTTGCAGGCAATGAACAATATAGATAGCATGAGATTTATAAGAATAAAAGCTATATTGCAGCTTTTAGAAGATTTCAGGAACAGGAAAATGTAGCAGCCTCCCACCGTTGCCCTATCACAGCATCATGTAGTACAAGCATTTATTCTGAATGCAACAGCTGAACAGGGCAGTCTGGTATTATCAAGCCTCAACACACAGAATAATCTCTATAGCTAAAAGTAAGTAACATTTTTTTTTTTAATAATAACCAAATTACTTATTATTATTTTTTTTATTATACTACTCTATGCTTAATCCAACTATCAATGTCTGGTGACCATGCAGACTTTATTATAGAATACGTTGCATTATTAAAATGATGATGTAGACTATAGTGATCAAAACTACAAAATTATAAAAGCTGAATAAAAAATCTTATATTTGTAGTAGTAAAGAAAAAGTATTGTTTTTAGGATTATTTGTAGTTTACATATTGAAGAGTCAATCTATCTATCCAATGTTCATGATTTGCTTGGAAAAGGTTAAGCAGCATATTTGCTTGTTTTTTTTCTTTTAATCCTTGAATGGGTTATAGCAGCCTTTCATGACCTTTTTAACATGGGGTAACCCTTGAAATAACTTTCAGGTTTTTAGTGAACCCCTGCTATGATTACTATATCCACAGCTCACAGTATATTAGCATTGTAGTCAGTGGGAAGAATTCATTTTAAGCCAGATAGCCAAAAAGATAATTGGTGTCACTTAATCTGTCCTGGGAGGCACAAAAACCTCCTAGCAACATCTCGAGTAACCCTAGGTTTTTACGATACTCAATTTAAGATTAATGCCAATACATCATTAAAAAAAATATCTCATTTTTATAGCAGGCTCAATCCTACTGCTGCAGTCTATGTAAAGTAGTATGTAATTACATTTTTAATGATAGGAGCAATATCTCCTTTTAATGACTCAGAACTAAGAATTAAAATACAGGCATCCCTCTACCACACCCCCTCAGACACATGTACAGCATGGAGCTGACTGGTATCCATTCAAACCTAAAATTTAGCTTCAAGGTTAAACATTGATAAGCAACTTTTTTACAAGAACAATAGTCAGGGAAATATCTACTTCATCCCAGAAACAAGACCTTTCTGGTACTTCCGAATGGATGACCTGAACAATTGCCATGGCCAATACCAGGAACCTTCCAATGCCTTTACTGTTACTCTGAAGGAGATGGCATATGACACAAAATAATCACTAGCCATCCTCAGTATTTAGAAGAGTGTTAGCTTTTTTCAGGTTACCAACACAAATGAATATACGTATTTAATTAACATTTGTTGAACAGACGAGTCCTAACCGAATAATGGTGGGAAAATCATGTTACAGATTTTTTTTTATTTCAATGTCAATGTTAGGTAGGTTTTAAAGACCAACTCAAAGCTAAATTTAAAAAATGCCGCCTAGTTGAACTGAAGAAGCAAAACAGGTTATACTAATTACCTACTCTCTGGTACTATCCCCTGCAATAATTCTATTTTGCTGCAAGATGTCACTCTCCAAGGCTGAATGACTCCTTAGGTCATTCTCCTGGGAAGAATAAGGATATACAGTGAGTGCAGTGGGTCATTTACCTGATTTCTGAGGGGGCATCGCCACAACTTTTTAGATTCACAGTGTAATGATGCAGAATGAGGTGTTAAGGTCAACATTTCAACCCTAGAAGCAGTATTATTAAAGGACTGCCCAATGCTATAGAAAAGCTGAAGAAGAACCAGTTTGTCTCAACAGGGGTGGTTATTGCAGTGAGGCATTGCTGACTGTGAACAGGACAGAATATTGATCAACTGTCCTACAACTTTTTGTATGTGTGTTGTCTCCTTTAGGCTAAGTCGAAGCTGGTGTTGTGGTTAAGGTGCAGTTATTGCTTTTTAATGCCAGGGAACTGCTGCCTTGGGGGGGACTCTATATGCAGTATCCACCAGCGGCAGACTATTAAAAATGAATGTGGGTAGCAGTGGGTGCTTCAGTGCCACTTACTGCCTCATGCTGTCAAATCTGCAAATGCTAGTTCTTTATTAACCAGTGCTGCAATGTGTGTGGCTAAATGGTTGGCAAGGAACAAGCCACCTTGTAGGAACCATGTTCTTGCCACTGGTCTGAACCTGCACACACCTTATACCCTCTTCCCGCCTTCTTTGTTCATACAGAACCATAAAAAGATACCAGGTATTGGCCCAAAAAATATTGTGCAGAATTGACTTGGGGCCACCATGGTTGGCTGTGGTCTGAGGACCTTGTGCAGTATGCCTATGCCCATGTTTAAACATTCTTTAGCCCATGGTTTCAAAATCACAGAATAGCCTATGTATACATAACATATAGAGTAGTTTATAAGTCATATTTCAGTCATATTATATAGTATATAGGTCCTATAGATCTATAAACTTATAAAATAAACCAATCGCACTAATGCTTACAAAAGAATAAAGTCCACAGTAAGCACAGTTCTTAGCCCTGTGCATCAGGCCATGTCTTTTCTACACAACAGTCCTATTGATCAGTTTTCTTGTTACTGACATTACTGATGTATGAGGTATCACCCTGCAAGCATTCTAAGTAACCTGATTTTTAGTTAGTGTACCTCCCCCCGAGAACAACTAATCAGAACTTCTAATTAATTTGAAGCTTTATTCTTTTTTGATAGCCTTGTAATGACAGAAATTAACTTTAACTTAGTAGAGTAGAAGCTGGGGCAGAATCAATAGTTTTTCCCTCCTAGGAGAAATGCAAAAAGATGTTCTTTTTATCAATACTTCTTTCTTTTAACTAGCCGAGGATATTATTAGAAATAGTATTAGTGTGCATGAAATGTGTACATGCAATAGAAATATTATAGTGTTTTCTGTATTATTTTTGTAATATACCTCTATTATGACCATTGATGAGCAGATTGGTTTGCCTAAACTGGAGCTAACCCCAAATTGGGACAATTTGAGTGTATATTTGGCACACACTATTGGTATGCCAGGCAAGTGGACCACTTACCAGCTCATTTATGTGCTTGGAACAAATAAGAACCGTCAGAGCAGCTTGCAGATTTGGATACTGTGGGCCACTGGCAGAGCCAATCTATAAAACAAAGTGTAAGAGAATTGTGTCCAGATCACATTGCACAGACAACCAAGTTGCTTTAAATCTACTGCCATTGTATCTAAAGTATGTTTCTTCTTGTGCTGTATTGTCTTGAGCTGACAACAAGGCACAAATCATGTTGTCATGATGATGTCATGAGATGCCATGCTGCCAAAGTTACTTATTTTACCATCTAGTATCTAACTTTAGATGAATGACTAACTAAGACCACACAAATGTATGAGTGCTAGTAGGTTCATTATTATTATTATTATTATTATTATTATTATTATTAATAATAATAATAATAATATTATTAATAATAAACAGGATTTATATAGGGTCAACATATTATGCAGCGTTGTACATTAAATAAGGGTTGTAAATGACAGACAGATACAGACAGTGACACAGGAGTAGCAGTGGACCCTGCCCCCGAAGAGTCGGAGCAGCTCTAGAAAGTATTGGAGCTGTGCATGTGATGAGGTTATGGGTGAGGAAATCATTAGTAGGGGGAAGAGAGCGGATGGGGGAGTATTTTACTACCAGGTCAGAAAGTTAAGTGGGACAAGAGCTGTGGAGGGAATTGAAGGCCAAGCACAAGAGCTTGAATTTGATTCTCAGGTGAAAAAGAGGACTACCAGAGAGGAGGATGTTACAGCAGTCCAGACGAGAGATGATAAGAGCATGTACAAGGAGTTTGGTGGTCGTGAGACAGGAAGTGTTGGATTTTAGAGATGTGGCGTAGATAAAAGTGACAGGACCTGTAAATGTTCTGAATATGGGGGGTAAATGAGAGGGCAGAATCAAAGGTAAAGCCAGGACAACGTGCCTGAGGGTAGGGATGAACAACAGTGTTGTTAACAGTTAGATATGTGTCAGGGGGAGATTTGGAATTTGAAGGGGGAAGATGATGATGAGTTCTGTTTTGTCCAGTTTGATATTCAGAAATCTGTCCGCTATCCATGATAAGATGGCCAACAGGCAGCATGAAACCTCAGCCAGGACTGAGGGAGACAGCTCAGGGGTGGACAGATAGATTTGAGTGTCATCAGCATACAGATGGTACTGTAAGCCAAAGGAGGATATCAGACTACCGAGAGAGGAGGTGTACAGAGAGAAGAGAACCGGTCCAAGGACTGGACCTTGGGGAACACCAACACGGAGGAGAGTGGGAGAGGAGGAATTACCATTGAACGAAACTGGAAAAGAAAAGGAGCGGTCAGATAGGTAGGAAGCAAACCAAAAGAGAGCAGTGTCATTGATACCAATGGAGTTTATGATTTGGATAAGAAGGGGATGATCAACAGTGTCAAAAGCAGAGGAAAGATCAAAGAGAAGGAGATGATGAGAGAAGAGAGGAGACTTGATCCAGAGTAACAGGCCTGAGGGAGGTTAATGAAGATTTACAGGTAAAAGGGTTGGATATGGGCATCATTATGGGTCTCTCATTGCCATTTTCTAATGTGTTTGACTCATGAAAGCTTACATTTTTATGAGACAGGGTTCATGGGATGTTATGGGATGTCCTCTTTCCCAAAATCTTAATTTTCTGGTTTAAAACTTTTGCATCATATATATCCAAAACAAGCATGTTGTAAATAGTCAGACGTTCCTCATTTCTATCCGTGCCTCAGATCAGCAAATCAAACAGGGTGATTTGCTAAACGAACTTGGGCCTAGCAAAGTGAATTATCCCTCTGCAAAAGGTATTTCAGTGAATGTGGTAAAAATTAACTTTGAAGCAAATACCCAACCACTTGAAAGGAGTTATAAAACGTGAGACTTGCATACACACCACTGGATGGCTGCAGTCAGCAGAGCTTTACATCATTTATTAAGCTTTATTAAGATAATTGTCCTTTGGGCAGTGATAATTTTTGTTGCATTGGTATGGCATTTTTCTGACCGCCATTAAAATAGAATTCCTAAAGTAGAGGTCAACACAGAGTTTTTTCTATGAAGCATATCGGAAGGTGTCGAGTAAAATATTAAAATGACCAAAAGAAAATGTTCAGAGTGAAGAGACCCTTGCCTAACAGCTAATGAGAAAACATACCATTGCCTAACCAATTGATCCCATGCTCTCAACATTGTTGTCTTCTTTGTGGGAATACTTATAATAACAGAACACAAGTCAGTACCTCCTGACACAACACTATAGCTCACTTGCATACATAACTGTAACTGCACAATTTTCCTAAACACAAAGTGTGATATTCTCAACATTTTTACACACAATTTTATGCAGAACATACATATTCAATTATAATAAAAAGAAATGTACCTACCCCTAACTTTTGAAAACATAATTAATAAAAATATACAGCTAGGTGGCATTACAAGCAAATATATTATACAGTATGTTCCGGATCTGTGAATTTTATTTTATTTAAAGGAAAGGTTACAGTAATTTTTGTGTTTGTTATTATGTTAATGTATCAACATTTACATTTTAGCTAGGTAAATATGAAATAATGATCTACATCATTTCATATTTCAAAGAGTGGTGCTTTGGTTACAGTCCAGGCTAATCTTTATTATTTTGCTGAAAAAAAGGTCGCTATTTACAAGAACTAGATTATGCACACAACCTTCATTTTCCTTGAATGTATTGGCATTAATGAAGACATTTTTCTTGAATGTATTGGCATTAATGAAGACATTTAAGTTCAAAGTTCCCGTTAATGATTTTCTTTCCTTGAGGCTGTGTACACACGTGCAATAATTGTTGTTGGAAAGGATCTTTCACGATCCTTTCCAACGACAAAAGACTGATATGTGTATGAACAAGCGTTCTACATACAGCACCAATCTGCTCTGGAGAGGGGAGGGGTAGATTGTCTGCTACTCGATGTCTAATCCATGTACCCTACACTAAATCAAGTGCGCTGAGTCCAAATCTGAAGTCTGATTCTGCCTAGGACATAAGTACGCGTATAGACGTAATTGGCTACATTCTCTCGTTCGGCAGTTACCACATGAAATCCCTATACATTACTAACTTTTGCCTCATAGTTCCATGACATTACAAAAACGTAATACAATCTACAGGAAGCACACTATTTAAAATGGGTAACAGCAGGTTAGCATTCAAGCTGCATACTATTATTTTCATTCTGGCTTTCAATCATTGTGCAGAAACCAGCAGTAGTCACCCATCATGGTGGGGTTGCACCAGCCTTGATTTGTCTTGTTTCCATAACAGAAATGTCCTGGTGGAACCTCCCTCTCTCCCCTGTCCACTCATATGACCCACATTTTGTGGGAAGAGGTCCAGATGGGAATGTAAGAAATGAATTTTAAGGCAGCCAAGATGGTATGCTGTTAGCATGTTGTTCATGAGTTCAGCATGGTTTTCAGCTCGCTGGTTGCCCAGAAAGTTTTGTGCAACTAGCACAAATTAATCCCAAGCAGGAAGTTCAAGTGGGTTGAGTTTGTCTCTTAAATCACACATCAAATTGGGGACCAACAAAAAAGCCCACTGACAGTTAGCATCTGGTATAACTTTTCCAAACTTGTCCTTTAGATACTGAAAACCCATACCATCACGATCCATTGCAATGACAACGTTTTTCATTATTCCAAGTTTAATATGAAGTGATTTCTTAAAAATGAGTGATTTATGCTTCACGTTGTACTGGACAACAGTGTGTTCAGGTCTGGGTGGCCATTCTTTCACTTTGTAATGGTTGCTGTCATCTTGACTGTTCCACAGGCACAGAAAGCACATATATTTTGTATATCCCATTGCAGGCCAAGAAGGCGTGCCACCACCTTCAGGTCACCACAAATGTTCCACTTGTGTTCTGAATAGTTAATCATTTTTCCGTTACCTATAACCACCCTAGCGGTAATCCCGATTGTGACTCGGGGTGGCTTTTACATGCAAAAAGCGGTAATCCCGAGTCACACTCAGGGTAACTTTAGAAGCCCCCCTTATAACGTTCCCAATTATCGACCATTTGAACAGCTATAGCACACCTATCTGTACGTGATAGGCAAATTCTCAATTCAGATTTGGAATCAGCACTCTCGATATGTAAATCACATCCCAGTAGTGAAATCGTTGTTGTGCAGTATTATCAGAAGAGAATCATCTGACGTGTGTACGTAGCCTAAGTCACGTCTTTGTATGTTTTTTTGAATAATACTGTAGAAGGTGGCTATCAAAATTAAATTAAAGCAGGAATATCTCACCATGAAATTTCCCCAAGAAATATAAGTTGTAGTGAATGATTGAAGCCTGTCACTCAAAGTGAAACATTTGCTGACTCAGAGAT
>NC_092867.1:9323167-9348534 GCF_032062135.1 Pyxicephalus adspersus | reverse complement strand
TGGAACATGTCTTAAAGAACAACGTGTATTGAAGGTACAGCTTTACTTTTAGTTAAAACTGGGAAGTTTAGTGATAAAGATTCAGTTTAGGGTTTGGGTTGAGTGCCGTGTTGGTTATTGGGGTCAGCTTAAAAAGAAATGCTAGAAGGTAAAACCTGCAAACAAAAGTTAAAAAAGTTATGTTTTACAATAGGAGTTTAATGGGTTGTTAGGTGTTAGGTTAATGATTAGGGTAGAGGAGGGTTAGGTGGTATAGGAAGAATTAAAACATTAGGGAACAATTAAGAATCTATACAGTTATTAAGTACAAACTCCAGCCTGTTTACCCATTCCACTACAGATGCAAAGGAGCAACTCCACCAAGGGATCTGCTCACTGAGGCACTTGCATCTTCCTATGGAAAGATACTACCACCACCATCCTCAAAGGTTTCTACTCCCTATAAACCTGTTGTCGGGATAAAACTCAGGGCTTTACCTTTGTCCGGCTGTGGACTTTCCCACTGAGCTACTTAAAGTGCTGGATAGCTCCTTGCCTGATCTCCCCGTCAATCTTTCTTGATACCGAGTGTTGGTATAAACCTTGAACTTCCTGTTCCTCCCTTTGACTTTCTATTAAAGTCATGCCTTGCATGTCCTGTTTGCCAGAATATTGTACTTCTGCCAGGATCTTGACTTTGCTGTTACTGCTTTTGCATTGCATTCTTTTCTACTACTACTTGTCTTCCGACCCTTGGCTGCTGAATTACTGATTACTCTTTGTCTCTTTCTGACTCAAACATGATACACTTTGCTACAGACTTTGGGTTGATCTCTGACCACACTTTTGACTCGCTCCTATTCTCTCACAGCTACCTCTGTATAGAACCCAGCTGGTTTACCACTGCAGACTTGCATGTTGCTGCAGTTATTGGACTCCAAGACTGTTCCTAGATTGTTATACCTGTCCCACTCCACCTCCAAATTTATGCACTCAACATGCAACCCTAAAAAATTATCCTATACACATCTGTTCTTTAACACAGGTGTTGTTCTTAAACAACACCATTACTAGTCTCTTAAAGTTTTAGAAAATTATAGCAACCAACCAGGAACCAGTATGGAGACTGGAAGTTCAGGCCTTACTGAGGCGGTTCTTCCAGGCCTTTGGCTTAGAAAGTATTGAAATTAAAAATGGCCAAACAATTAACATTACCAAGGTAACAATATTACCAGCGATATTTCTCTTTGCTCAGGTTTCTTTTAAGGAAAAATCCATCAGCCCCCATTATTACTCAGCTCAAGCTTAAGCACCCCCACCCTTACTGTGTACCTATCTTCTCCAACAGGGGGTGCCTTCATTGTTTACCTCCTGACTGGCAGAATGTAGTGCAGTGCAGCCAGAACCTGCACAATAATGTTCTATGGATTTTAATAGAACATTCAAGTCAATGGGATGCCTGTGCAGGCTCCTATTTATCCAGGTCATGGAATATCTAGTACTGTTTAGTAATATTCTATTCAACTAGACTTGTTCATTGTAGGGGTAAGGATGTTTACCATGTTTCCCCGATGATAAGACATCCACTAAAGACAAAACTACAGCTTTTATATCCACACAGACATGTACATCATAGAATGCAGACTTTCTGATACCAAAGAATGGGGGTTTGCAACTAGAACAGCATGATTCCACAACTTTCACACCTTGCATTGTTTAATTCTCGGGCATTAACATCTGCTTGTAACATTCTTTCTTGCAATTTGCCTGCCCCAAACCTACTAATGCACTTCACATCATTTCCTGCAAAACTTATTTTTTCTAAAATCACAAACTACCTTAACTTTTCCTTAATATAAAGCCCAGACATATTTGTACGGGCCAAATGCCATAATTTCCACCCGTTTCCTGTGTGAAATCAGCACAGAATAGTATACCCTTTTGTTTCTCGACAATACCCTTTGTATGAAATTTATGTTTGAAAGCCAGAATGAAATTAATAGTATGCAGCTTGTATGCTAACCTGCTGTTATCCATTTTAAATATTGTGCTTCATGTAGATTGTATCAGGCTGTCATTTAATATTGACTATCAAATATGAAATTTTAATCAACTGCCTTTGTCAGAAATGCAGAGAGTGAATAGGCTGCTACAGAAGATAATTGGCTCTGACCATTTCCTGCATCTTTATTCCAAATCTACTTGTGTACTATTTATAATATTCAATCAGGATAACATTTTTTTCATTATTGAGTTTTCTATAAAATGCATATTACTGTATTTTTCACTAGCTTGTAATACCAATAATAATTTTGGAAAAATTATTATTGGTATTTAAGATGCTAAGCAACATTCAATATTCCTCTAATATATGACACTCTGTAATTATACAAACACTTGTAATATTAAAAAAAACTATTTTTAAAAAAAAAATAATAATTTGCATTCCAGTAGAAACAGAGAATGGTACCAAGGGCATATTAAAAACCTAAAATCGAAGGACCGGCCATATATAATGCTGAATATATCAGATAATTATGGGTAATCAAGTGGGAAGATTGGGTTTCACATGCAGCTGGTAAATGAGATATGAGATTATGATAAATGAGAGCAAGCTTTAATGCATATGAATATTTCGTAATCATATTTGGCCAGGAGATAAAGTTTTATGTTCTTTTTTTTGCTGGATCTTCCTAACTTGTTTGATGGAAAAAAAAGAGGAGGTCAAGCTGAAATTTACATGCACAATTGAATAAGTCAGGGCAGTGACTGGTCTGCCTTCACTTAGAAGGTTCTGTTTAATGTATGAATGAGACACAAAGGGCCTGATTTATTAAAGCTCTCCAAGGCTGAAGAGCATACACTTTCATCAGTGAAGCTGGGTCATCTAGCAAACATGGAATAGATTTATTTTGCTATTTGTTAGCAAATGTTTTTAATCCTGGACCAGATCCATTCCAGGTTTGCTGGATCACTCAGCTTGACCAATTAAGGCTTTTCATAATAAAAATGAATCTGAAGGAGGGGCAAGAATTCGAAAAATAGACTTTAACTCTGTAGAAAAGTGGTATTTGTAGTCATATTAGAAAACTCAGGAGATATGGGTGTATAGGGAGAATATACAAATGCAAACGGTGGTGTCTCATATGTCTATGGTTGTGGGTTCAAGACTGGATTCAGCTTGGATAAGTTTAGCTTTGTAAAAAGTAAATTAGTGGAATTTCTATGGTATTGTTTTATTGTAAGAACATTTTATTTGTTTAGACAAAATTTCTTCTGTTCTATACATGCTGGGTCTGGCTTCTCTTCTGCTAACCACTGTATGACTGGGAAAAAAACATGTTGAAAATAATAAGATGTTGTAAAACTAAACAAATGGCAGACATGATTCCATAATACCAATATAAACCTAATACTAACCATAATATAAACTTTTCAGCACGGCTCAATTTTTATAACTTTCAAAATATTGAGAGACAGTCTTGATGGACTTATGACCTTAGTCATAGTGCAGAGGAGAACCAGCCATTACTCTGGAACTACTTCTGCATATATGATTTTAGATTCCTACTATCTTTTCAGCAATACCATCTGTGCATAAAAATTACCATGTATAAATATAAACAGTTAAAATGTAGTTTTCATGACAGAAGCAGGCTGTTACAGCTTTACCTGCATAGCCTTTAACTTCCTTTTTCACAGGAGAAAGGGAAGGCTGTGGGGGTGATGAGAGAACAAAAGCAGAATCAACAGGGGAGGTGACAAAGACAAGCTGTGACATTACAAATAATACAAATTATGCTTATTCCTTTAAAATTTATACTCATTATAACAATTTAGTTGACTGTTCTTCTGAGGGGAAAAGACTGAGTTAGGAAAGTCCTTCATTGTGGAGTTTAGCTTTAGACTTCATTCCTATTATTACTGTTGTTCCAATAGCTGCATTCTTGGCTTATTGGAAACTTCTATATCTGCGCAGTCTAATAATAGTTAATGATGAAACATGAATCCATGTAGAATGTACCAAATACTTATCAAATTGGGCATAAATACAGCCTATTGATTAGTATGTTGTATTGTGATGCATTTATCCTGCCCTAAAATGTATACATGCAAACAACTATTTATTATGGTACCAGAACCTCCAATATTATTATTATTATACAAGATTCCACTCAGGGACACCATTGTAGACTGGAACGTATTACGACAATGTTTATCATTTCCTCTTATTTTTCAAGGCACACGACATTCCACCACAACCCAGATTTTCCGCATGGTGTGGACTATACGGTCTATACTTCTTCCATGCCACAACTTTTCAGACACTCCCTTTTTTGGATCTTTGAATTATTATAATAATATTAATAATAATAAGAATAATAAATAATATTATTAATAACAGGATTTATATAGTGCCAACATATTATGCAGCGCTGTACAATAAATAGGGGTTGCAAATTACAGACAGATACGGACAGTGACACAGGAGGAGAGGACCATGCTCAGAAGAGCTTACAATCTAGGAGGTGGGGGAAGTAACAAACAATAGGAGGGGAGAATGCATCCTTATTGTCCCCTAGCCATTATTCCCTCCTTTGCTATTAATATACAGTATTTATAGCGCCAACATATAACACAGCGCTGTACATTAAATAAGGGTTGCAAATGACAGACAGATACATACAGTGACACATCTATTGTCTTCAGAACTGCCTGAACCCTTTACAGCAGCAGAGATTCCACAAAGTGCCAAAACATTACTTTTATTCTAACATTTATTTTAAATAATGCCAACCTAAAGCATAACTAAACATTTACTTTAATAAATTGTGATCAGACCCTTCAGCAAAAAACAAACCCTACCTTCCTGATCATATTTTTTTAAATACACTCACCTGTCCACATTTGGTTGTAGGTGCTGCCATCTTGTTCATCTCCTCCTCTGGATTCCAATCTTTTGCCATCTTGACTGGCCGGGCCTGGATGATGTAACTCCCACGTATGGGCACAGGAGTGGCAAATCCCAGCATCATACGCTGAGCTGCACCTCACACAGGTAGGTAGGTTTTATTGCAGAAGTGACTTTGCCTTTCCCTTCTACAATAATGAACCTTCCCGATTGCAATTTTTTGCAGAACTATAGCTTTAAAAGCATTGCTGCGTTTCTTCACATTTATCAGCATTCTTGCTGAAAACCTACCATTACTGCTCATCTCCTGGGATTCATGCTGTGTACACAGAAGATGACCTGCATGTCTAAGCAGAGGCTAAAAACGGTCAGGTCAGGAAACAGTTTTGAAGTCTTTGCTTGTACTGCTTTTCTTGTTTTAGCCCTATTCATATGTTCTTAGCTCAATGAAATGGAACCTGGTGTGGTCCTCTATTGGTATCGACCATCCACTTCACAGTTTGACATGCTGTGTGCATTTAGAGATCAGAAACCCATCTGCACACCAGAGCAGCTATTTTGAACAGTTGTGATTGTTCTCTTTCTGTCAGCTTAAATGTCTGGCAATTCTTTTCAGTCCTTTTAGATTATCTGTGTGTTTTCATCCACAGAACTACCATTCATTGATTGTGTGTTTATACTTTTGTATTGCATTCTCTTTAACTTCTAGAGATTGCATTACATGAAAAGGTCAGCAGTTTCCGAGATGCAACCACCTTGCACAAAGTTGCTTGGATCACTTTTTTTTCCTAGATTGTAAGCTCTTCGGGGCAGGGTCCTCTCCTCCTGTATCACTGTCTGTATTAGTCTGTCATTTGCAATCCCTATTTAATGTACAGCGCTGCGTAATATGTTGGCGCTATATAAATCCTGTTTAATAATAATATTAATAATAATATTCTTAAATTTCCTGAACAACAACAATACTGGATGACAAAATTACCATCCTCCATGGAAACCACACTATTTTCTGTTTTGCAATAAGGAGCAGGTGTACCTAATAAATTGTCATTTGGGCATACAGTACATAAAAGGCAGTATTCAAAATGTGCTACAATTACAGAAACAATATATATATTTTTTGTTGTATAATGACATGGGACTTGTACAATGGAAAATATTTCTGTAATAGTAGATGTAACCCCCCTAAACCAAAGACATTTGGTTAGCTATATAACTATATACTCTAATGATCTATATTTTTTAAGTACTTGCTTTCACTTTTTTTTCTTTTTGTTATGTCTCAGTCTTGCAGCTATATCAGCACTACATGCATCTACTCATACAGAAACTAAAATGTATTTCTCAGGGTGAGTTTCCTGATAGTGACAACCATGTCTGCTTAGGTTTGTGTGGAAAAGGCACCCCTGAAGGACCATGTAACAGAATGACAATGCAAGACAGCTTATCTCAGTTCACTTATCTTAGAACAAGTTTTGTGACACTTCAATATACAGTTTTGTTGAAATCTTGGATGGTGACTAGAGTCTAAATACTTGTACTAGTAGATATGAACTGAAATAAGACAAACAGTACAATTAAGGATTTATGCATACGTAATCCAAAGATATGGCTGCCACTTAAATTGACCATATCACTTTATTAGCCTGAACCCAAAGCTGGAGCTACCAATTTATTAAATACATGGCCTCAACTAAAGTCCCTATCTTCTGTAAAGAAACAAAAAAAAAATAATGATTTAACTTACAGGTAAGGAAATAATATTGTTATATTTAATCTTCATTACGATACATGCAATTGGTTTACAACATTCCTTGAGCTGGGAATGTGGAAAGGTAAGGCTACCTACACACGTCAGATGATTCTCATCTGATAATCGCCTCAGGGCTGATATCTGATGAGAATCTGACGTGTTTTTCATGGATCTATTCTGGTGGATCCACAAACGACGAGCGAACATAATACAAGTGAAGGGAAGAGTGCAGCGGGGTGCCGGTTTCCTCCCCCTTTCCTCAATAGAGCAGAACGGTGCTCATTCAGTGCTCGTGCAGTCTTTTGACTTTGAAAAGGATAGTGAAAGATCCTTTCCAACGACAAATATTGGACATGTGTATGCAGCCTAACTGTGAAACCACTGGCTCTTGGGGTTTTATTAGCATTAAAGTATTGCTGTTGGTGTAGGAACACTGGGCAGGATCGGTGGATAATTGCAGGTGGGGAGGTCCAGGACCTTTTTGCAGTAAGAGGCAGTGCTAGCTTGGAGTGGGGGTAGGATAAGGTCCAAATTCTGCACTGGAGCCAATATGTCTGTAGCTACACCAATGGTTATTACATGAGAGTTTAACATGGTATTACCATGATATGAATATGTGAAATAATGCATAATGTTTATTCGACATCATGGTATCAAATGGCAAATCAATATTATTGCTCAGGTTTATGCACATTGTGTATAGGAAACCACACCACAATTAGACTTTTTAGGTATGCTAACAATTGGCTAAGGCTGTCAGAGGTTACAAATTAAGCTATGTACACACATGCAATAATTGTCGTTGGAAGGGATCTTTCATGATCCTTTCAAACGACAAACGACGGCACGATGCATGAACGAGTGCTGTACATACAGCACCATTCTGCTCTATGGAGAGTGGAGAACAACAGAGTGGCACCCCGCTGCACTCTTTCCCCTTCTCTTCTATTACGATCGTTTCTTGTCTGTCGTCGTGGATCGTGGATCCGCCAGGATGGTTGTTGAGGCGACAGATGACGAGCACTGTACACGCCAGATTCTCATTCGATATCAGCCCTGAGGTGTGTGTAGGATATCATCTTACGTGTGTACGTAGCCATCCTGAGGAAATTGAGGGAGACTGAAAAAGAAAATGACAACTGACCTGTGTTGGATACAAAATTGCACACTTTTATATATATTTTACATGACACATTCACATTATATGCATAGTGCTTACTATTCCATTCAATTCTCTATATCATGTATTGTTTATATATATTTATTTATACAGATAAACAGGTAAACCTTGATTATGTTTATGCAAAGGTTGTATTTTAAAGTTTCTGATAGTGTACAGCTTTCATACTGTATACTCATAGGCTGCTTTAATATACTTTGCAGTTACCTTTCTTCTGTAATGGAGCATAAATTACTCAAATTTGCACTGAATAAATGGAATTTAGTAAGGTTCTGCATGACAGAATAAATCCATTTGATTAATCATTGGTCATTGTTTAACTGTTTTATCAAGAATGTTCAGTTAGGAATGAAGAGAGCAATCAAAGTGTGCTTTGCTTAATGCAATTTAATTGACTTGTTTTATGGTAATTATTGTTTTCTCTTGCTATTTAGCATTAAAGTCACTGATATTTCCCAAGTTTCTGAAATGAACCACTCAAAGGCACATGTTATGAATGAATGTCAGACCCACATCAACTTTGAAAATGAATCTTTGTGGAATGACGGCACAACTTTCAATCATACCCGTGGGACGTTAAATCACATTTTTATTGGAGCCCAAAAGCAGGAGCCTAATTATGTGGCCATACCAGCCACCATCTTTTGCAGCATACTTTTCCTATTTGGTATTTTGTCTAATGGTATTAGCATCATTACATTAATGAGAAATGGAAGGATGAAAGTCAGTGCAGTTCGTTTCTATCTTTTGAGTTTGGCCTTGGCAGACATTCTGTTGCTCCTTACAATCCCTTTAACACTTTATCGATACTTCTGGCAATATTATCCCTGGGCACTCTCCGACTTTGTATGTAAATTGTATTTCATGATTCGGCATGTCTACTGTGCCACCACCAGCTGGACCATTATTGCCTTCACTTCTGAGAGATATTTTGCCATATGTCATCCTATGTGGTCTATCACAGGGCTTCGGAAATCTCGCATGGCATATTTATTGGCCTTAATATGGATTTTATCATTTATCAGTACAATTCCTGTGGCTTTAGTATATGGAGAGTCTGCAGCATGTATTTTGGACTATACTGCCACTTCTCAGGAGGATGTGGTGCTTGATTCCACTGTTTGTGAAATGCTGGAACCAAAACCCTATATTATATACAAGAGTATTTTGCAAATTCGGAGCATCTTGTACTTTGTAGTGCCCCTGATTACCATCACCATCTTCCACCTACTGATCTACCACCACCTCAGTATCAATCACCGTCAGAGGGAAAAGATTGGCCTAACAAGAACGCATTGGAGGTTTTCTTCAAAGAGTGTATCTCAGCCTCAGAGTCATCCCTTTTCAGAAAAGAAGGCCCGTCAGCTAATGGGTAAGTAGACTTGGCTATTTTTTTTACATTAGGAAAGGATACTAGTGTACTGGTCTAAAATATTTTAAAAATTATTTCAAATATAAGCTGACCTCATACTTTTATAATCTATTGTAGAGTGTGTATTGTTGTGTATAATACTTGTAAATATCTCTTTATTTTAACGCAGAATATAGTTACGATCTATGTTTGTTGTCAGACAGTTCTACTTTTAAGAATCCTCGATCAACATGTCATTGTTGCAGAAAGGGACAGGCGATGTCCCATCTGCAATAATCCCTCTGACCTGCCTGATTGCTCTGGGTATTTCCCTAAAAGCTAAGCTGCACATGCAAAACTTCAAATTGGAAAAAAGAAAGGAGAAAAAAAAAAGCGAATTTAAAGGCATATTTTGTTTAAAGCATTCAATAATTTCTTATTTACACTAAATAATCCAAAATATCAAATCTTTAATCGATCATAACATAAAAACATTTTAAAACCAACATAACATGATTATGTGATTCCACATATTATTCTCAATCATTGCTAGACGCGTTTCATAGAACAGAGCTCACTTCATCAGGAGTAGAATGAGATCTAACTTATAGAAATCAGAATTCTTTAATAGCATACACTGCATTTCATAACTCAAAATCCTCTTTTTTCTCACCTCAAAACCCTGATGATGGTACAGCTTTTTGGAAAATGTAATCCATGCTTATCTCATATAAAGAGAAAAGATACCAATTCTAAATTTAAGCACAGCACTTAGCAATCAGTAATTGGCTTGTTCCTACTTACTGCTACCACCATTCCAACGGGGGAGAAAAGGATGCAAAATTTCAGTATGTCCCTTGCATGTGTCGGGAATCAAAGAACCGCCAGAAGAAGAGGAAAAGGATGATGGCTCCTTGCAAGGAAATGGGGATTGCTGGTTTAGTTCTGCTTTAACCTGTGTAGGTATACTGAAACAGTCATGAAAAACAGCCAAATTATGTACTGACTAATTATCCACCCTTGTACTTGTATGTTTATACACTAAGCACAAAAAAAGTCTAAATATTTGTTGATGTCTATTGATATGAAGTAAAAACCTTTGTTAGTGTTCTCCTTAAAAGATTGATTATTTTTATTAGCAGAATACTAACTAATCTTCTTTCTTCTAGGAGCTGTAGTTGTGGCATTTTTCCTGTGCAATTTTCCTGATACTGCCTCATCACTCATGCAGATCTACATAGACAACTGGAACACACACATCCATAAGGTATATACCTTGTTGAAGACATACTTATCACTGCCACTTTGGTACCTGAACAGTGCTTTGGACCCAATACTATTTTGCATTTCCTCTACATCATTCCGCAGTGCATGCTGGGAATCTCTTACAGCTTTTCTGCCACGGCAGGATAAATCCACAGATGGACCAAGCCACACATATCATGCTTCCTGCGTTCGGTCTGGTGGATCGTCCCTTGTGTCAGCACCAAGCACACGATCAACGTGGACACTTAATTCCAATGAAGGAGAACAAAAAGAATGCTTGGGCCAAGCTCGTACCAATGATCCAAAACTTATTTTCTTCAGGCACCTAGATGTCATGGAAACCAGGGACTACTCACTTCCGTAGAAACTTTTACAAGAGTGTCAATATTATAAATTGCAGGACCATTGTGTGGTTCAGCTAATAAAAGAAATGCTGAAAATAGTATGAATTTAACTGCATCAGAATGGCAAAAAAACAAACATCAGAACTGTGAGCTGCCATGGAAATGAAATATTCATTTCTTAAGAGGATTATAGAATCAATGCTTAAATAACACAAAGACTTAAAGGCAGCGTCTTTTCTCCAACTGATATGAATGATGTTTCGGTCAGGAGCTTCGTTCAGGCTTGCATAAAAGAGGATTATATAAAATGCTGTGATGGTGGTTTATTTGAAAATTAACATATTGTTACTTTCTATTATGTTTTAAGTGGTACCATTGAAACAAACAACTAAATATTTTGGCAGTAAAAATTTGTCATCAATGTATTTTTCTGTATCTGTAATTAACTGTTCCAGTATTTAGCACAACAAAGCAGTTTCCAATGTATGGCCACACTGTTTCCTTGATGAAATGGCATCGTTGTGACTAATAAAAGCTTATATTGAGCACTATGAAGTCCTGATGTTCATTTAAACCGTGAGTAATCGTTACATCCATTTAAATGATTACTTTAGCAGCACATTCTATAGAATGGGTCAGGCTCCTTAAATTTTGTGTCACTGTTGCCATGATCAGAGGTCCAAAATCTAGATAACTCCAATTGTATTTTAATATTCTAGATTACCACATCTATTGTGATTACAAAAAGCATTTTTGGAAAGCTGGTGACGCCAGCATTTACTAAAATTGTGAGTAACAATGCCAATGCCATACTTTACAGAGTACACCAGCAAAATAAAAGTATTAGTATAATTTTCCAAAGCCATTTGGCTGTGATTCCTAGGGCTGTTACATACAATATAATTGTAGAGGTCCATGAAGGGTTGTGTAAGAAGTTCTTGCAATTGCTAGTAATTCATTATCCTTTTAAAATTAATTCCTATCCCACACCTCTTGCTCCCTTCAAGAAATATAGCAAAACAGACATTAAACAATATGGTTTATAAAGCCCAACAATGAACATCTGGCATTCAGTTTATTTTGCTCTGTTCTGGCTAAAGGAAATCATGGTAGCTGACCATTTATGGTACTTTATGTCGGTGTTCCGCTGTTCCCAGTTATATCTGAGGATACAATACAATAAAACTGTACACAATTGTAAAAGAGTAACCCTAGCAGAGAAAACCTGTTACTAGCAGAACCCCCAGGTTAAAATAAAAGTAAAAAACCCTGGAAAATGTAGTGCAGCCACCACATCTATGGATTAGTAAACTGCAACTAGTCATGTAACAATACCCATAGCAGCTGAGGCAATGGAAACAGTAATCGCCGTGCACATGAAGAGAACACAAATCAAGTACCGTATCATAAAGGCTTTGAGGGGGTTGTCGTTGACATTGATTCTATACCCAATGTGACATTTCCAGTCCAGAAAAGCTGATGTGAGATGCACAGGAGGAAATTTTTGTATCAATGCTAGCCAGAGATCCTATTAGGCTGTGCAGTAAGGAGAATTTATTTCCCTGTCTTTGTAGGGTAGATATATCGACCCTGATTTATTAAAGTTCTCCAAGGCTGGAGAGAATACACGTTCATCAATGAAGCTGAGTAATTAAGCAAACCTGGAATGGATTTCCTAAAATCAAGCTATTTGTTAGCAAATGTTTTCAATCCGAACAACCTCCAAATGACATGGCTTAGTGGCAGACGTAGCCAACAGTGGCCCCCTGTGCGGAACGGACTTGGGACCCCTCTGCCGAACTGACTTGGTAGCCCTGTTGATTAAATAGAGTCCGAGCCCTTGTGCAGTAGCACACTTTGCACCTCCATGTCCGTTCCTAACAAGCTTACATCCAAAAGTCAGCTTCTCTCTAAAGCTCTTACCAAAAGTAATTTAATTTAATCGAATGAATGTCATTTATTTGGATGAATGATTACTTGTGATGAGTGATATCATATGATAAGTGCTGGGTGTAATGGACAAACCCCCTGAGGGGGCATCACCACTGCATTGTGCACTTATCGCAGCAGATATAACGTCCTCTTTTTAAGTACAGCTAGTACAAGGATCTGAATTTTTTTTATATATAGTCTTCTTATATTACCCTGGACACCAGAAATCAATCTTTGTCAGAGAGACAAAGGCCCAGGAGCACTTGATCTATTTCATTGTTTTGCAAATCTAACATGTTTCAGTGGTGGGAGTTAGAGGTGTACAGTGGCTTCAGAAAGTTTTTAGACCCCCTTCACTTTTTTTCAGATTTGTTATGTTGCAGCCTGATAATACAATCATATATATATTTTTTTTTCTCATCAATCTACACTCAGTACCCTATAATGTCAAAGAGAAAACAAATTTTACCACAGGTGGACTCCAATCGGTGCAGAATCATCTTAGCAGCTATCAGGAGAAAAAGTGGGTCACTTAAGCTAAATCTCAAGAGTTGTTGCCAAAGGTCTGAATACTAAAATAGATGTAATATCTCAATTTTTTTCTTCCTAATAACTTTAAAAAAATGTCTAAAATTCTGTTTTCACTTTGTTATTAAGGGGTACTAAGTGTAGATTCATAATAAGGTGTAGATTCATTCATAAGGTTGCAATATAACAAAGTTGAAAAAAGTGAAGGGGTCTGAATACTTTCTGAAGCCACTGTATATGCAACTTACAGAAAATGAAAGGTCTGTGTGTGGGAAGATCCTAAATTGTCTATTTACAGTTGACATTCAAAAATCTGGCATGGATTTCGGAGCGCATTTTCAAATTTAGACTGTTTTCTGGAGGCGCTGTTTATGTTTTGATGGTGCTGTACTCCAGAATCAGCTGTTAGGTCTTGCTTTACCTCCATAAAATGAAGCTGTTCCTGTTGCTGAGGCTGCTGTTACTGTCAGTCATGAAGATGATCATCCTGACAGCCTATCTGCTTCTTTTCAAAGGTACAGTAATAATTAAAATTCTGAGGTACTATTTTGTTTAGTTGAACTAAAATTCTGTAAAACTGTTTTATGTAGTTGGTGAACATTAAAATTTAATTTGCTTTTTCTTTAGTGTTATTTCATTTTAATATATACAGCATATATAACCTTCAAAAATCTGGAATTTTCGAAAATCCGGCACACCTCAGGTCCGGAGGTTGCCGTATTTTTGAACTTGTACTGTTATTGGTTAGGAGCAGGAAAGAGATGCAGAAAACAGCAAATAATAAACATGAAATAGGGTGATTACCTGACTGGCTTTGCAATTCGGCAAAAGTATGGTAAATCAAATACTAATTGTACTAAAGGCTTTAAATACAGATATTAGCCCTGATTTTTTTAAAGCTCTCCAAGGCTGGAGAGGATACGTGTTCATCAGTGAAGCTGGGTGATCCAGCAAACCTGGAATGTTTTTTTTCAAAGTCATTTACTACTTGCTACCAAATGTTTTGAATCCTGGACCGGATCCATTCCAGGTTTGCTGGATCACCCATTGATGTAAGTGTATCCTCTCCAGCCTTGGCCCATTGATAGAAGCTAAATACAGTGCTAAAATTCTGAAATTTTTAAATTTGATCAGAAAAACTCAAACAATTTGGATTTGTTCATGATAAGTGTTGCTGTTTGTCCGCAGAATAAAGCCTACAAACAAATTTTTCTTGTAATATTGAGACATATGCAGTTGTAGTTTTTGTCCCCTTATTAAGTATATTGTATTGTAACATAGTGACTAGATGGAACAGTATTTTTCAAAGAACAATTTGTATACCATGCTGTACATGTCATAGTAAGACTGTAGTAAGTATAGACTTTCACTACAAATGATCATTGTGATGTTTTGCTTTTGACCTTCATATTTTGCTGAGATGCCAAATGTGACATTCATGGGTTTGATGGAGCCTGGCATCATAAATTAAGCTCTATTGTTTTATCTAATTGTTCCATGCTTGAAGTAGCTGGCATGCTGTGAAATACTGAAATCATTAATGTGCTGTGAATCACAGTTGTTGAACTGTCATGAGTGTACCCAGTACAAAAGGGTGGAAATGTTATGGATATTTTATTTTACTGTAACATTTTTTACTATATTATTTTGTAAGTAAAAAACACACTAAATCTGAAAACTTCTTTCTCTATGTAAACACTTGGGAAATAATCCAAGTGGGTGTCCCAAGAATGTCTATTGCAGTTTCATTGAGCAATAGTAAGTGTAATCCATTAAGAATCCATTTCTAGATAACCGCTGACAGAAGACACATTATATATAACAGTTAATTATTATATATTACAGTCTTATTTCGCAATGCTGGGGCCCTGAATATGATTTTAGCTAGGAACTATCCGTATGGGGGTGCCCGTTAAGAAATGCAAGGAGTAGAGCTGCATACACACATCCGATAATAATTATCTGAGATGAATGGTCGTGCTCATTTTGGGTGAAAATCTGACATATGTACAGCTGTCTCTCCTGGATTTAACCAAAACCTACTAGATTATAAGCTCTTCGGGGCAGGGTCCTCTCCTCCTGTATCACTGTCTGTATTAGTCTGTCATTTGCAATCCCTATTTATTGTACGCTATCCCTATTTAATTGGCACTATATAAATCCTGTTTAATAATAAAAATAATAATAATAATAACAAAATTGCCAATCTGTGTAAGAGTATTCCTAGTGATCCATGTCATGGTAATAGTAGCTAGCAGTAATTAGTCCAATTTATCCAGGCTGGTTCTGTAAATCAGGGGTCTACAACCCCTGGCCCACAGCTCACTAGTGGGCCGCGGCCATCTGACAGGTGGGCCGCGGCTCTGGCCACTGCACCCCCCAACGGGGTCAGGAGAAGGACCCCAGCTGGGGGACACACCCGCCAGTAGTGCAGGCCATGTATCCTGTATGTATTGCAGTCTCAGGGAAGTGGGCAGGTTATGTCTCTGGATACAACCCTCCCACTCTCCTATCGCAGGTCTGAGCCTGAGAGTGGATGGGTTCTGGCACGATAACGTCCTTCTGGGGGGAAGTTTCTTCCCCTATGAGTGACACATGGCTCCCTGTGCATGCGCAGTCAGGAGTCCGGGCATTTAGTGGTCCGTGGGCTCCAAAAAGTTGGGGACCACTGCGGTAAAGCTTTAAAGTTTTCTGTGTGTGTCCAAAGATCTTCCACAAGTCCAGTAAATTCTAGGAACATAAACAAATATTCATAGCCACACAGGCAACTCTTTGACCCATATTTATTAAAGGTCTCCAAGACTGGAGAGGTTACACTTTCATCTGTGAAGTTGGGTGATCCAACAATCCTGGATTAGATGTGGTTCAGAATTGAAAACATTTGCTAACAAATAGCTAATGTCTTTTAGGAAATTCATTCCAGGTTTGCTGGATCACCCAGCTTCACTGATGAAAGGGTATTTTCTCCAGTCTTGGAGAGCTTTATTATATAAGGCCCTAAATCTCTAATTTATTCACAATAGAAAGGGTCAAGGATGGATGATTGTACATAGAACATGAGGTTTTCACAGCTCCCATTTTGTTCTAGGACATATCACATGGTTATCAGAATAAAGAGACCGAGTTACCTGTGCAGGGGATAATGCTTGCTACTTGCTACTCATTAAAATGTATACAGAAATGTCTACAACATTACAAAACAAGTTTCATTAAATTTGACTTCTACTAGCTACAAAATATGCTAAACACTTGTCTGTTATATGTACAACTACTCCACTGAATCATCCTATATTATAAAACCTTTATCTGACTTGCATGCAGCTCTTCCAAGTCCTCCCTAGTGAAATTTATAATACTAAACCAAAGTAATAATGGAATAAGGCTTAAGGACTAATAGGATGAGACCTAATCATCTGACATAAACCATAAGCTACACAAACAAAACTTGTAAATTATTTTTTTCTGCATGGGTTGAAAGTCTGATTAACATGTTATGTAATTGTGCTTATATATCAGAACCTCAATGACCCTTATCTTTGTTTGCTCAGAATTGTATGTATTTAATGGATATTTTCTAGCATAAGCTGATCTGTGAGTGCTGTGAAAGCTTTGCATTTTAGTAATTACATGTTGAACTTCCTGAACTTTTTTTTTTTACAAATTCCAACAAACTAAAACCATCAAATCACCATAAATATGTGAAATTAGCTGTCAAAAGAGAGCAAATATATAAATCAATCTGCTTTATATGCAGTAAAAACATCTCTTACTCTAGCTGTGACAGAAGCACTGGATTGCAAAGCACAATTGAAGGAAATTATTTTAAGTGGATCTAAATTCAAAATTTTTACTTTACATAAAAGGGTAAACAACATTTTCATATAAAGTAAAGATGTTTTTTTTTTGTTTTTTTGCAACATCCTTGCAGCGATCAAGACAAAATGGGAGCGAAGAGGCTCCTGGGATAACTACGTTAGGCATCCCCGGAAGCTATGGCTGCTCCTTCTGCGCAGACCTGATCTTGGGCATGCACAGAAGGAGTCTTTTCTTTATTGTGAGGAAAGGAAATGACAAAATGTTCTACATCTACGTCACCCGACCTCGTGCCTGCGCAGTGCAAGATCAGGTAACATGTGAAGAAGAACCCGGAAGAAGACTGAAGAAGATGGCAGCGGGTTGCAGACAGATAGTGGGACGACGCGGGACCTGTTTGAAGAAAAATCCTAATGGATCGACAGATCTTCCGGATTAAAAATAAGTGTGATTTTTGTGTTTTTACTTTAGTTCTGTTTTAATAATGACTGCATTTTTTTACATTCAGATAGAATATATGTCATTATTAAATAAAGATATACCCATAGCAGACAAGGACAGTTTTCACCTGTCAACTTAAACTGAAATTTTTATTTTACATGAAAGAGTAGACAACCTTTTTATGAAAGGTAAAAATGACCTTCTTTTTTAAATCTTTTTTTTTTTTTTGCCAAGGGTGCCATGGCAATAAAACACAGAATGAAAGAGCAAAGCTTCCAGGGATATGTCACACATCCCAGGAGACTTCTGTCTGCTCATTCTGCACATGCTTAATCTTGGGAATGCGCAGAAGGAGCTTTTTCTCCAATGGGAAAAAAAATGCAGATCACACACATTCGCAGTAAGATCGGCACTCTTTTTTTCTCCATCCACTGACGGCTACATCACCTGATCTGCCAGTGCGAGATCGGGTGACATAGGCAGAGGGGGAAAGAAGATGGTGGCGCCCAGGACCTAGGCGGATTACAGAACAACATGGGACCCGATCCAGGAAACCTCCAGAAGAATCGACAGATCTGCGAAAATAAAGGTGCATGAGTTTTATTCTTTGTTTACTTCTGCTTTAAGCTGAGCTTTGGGCGGTAAATACCATCATTCAGAAATATATTGTTATAAACAGTCAGTAAACTAATTTTACATAATAAAATTATAAAGTAGATCCACATATTGACTGAGTGACATTTAGTTTGCTATGTATGGGCCTTCTCACAAAAGCTTATCAAAGAGACTACATATGGTGATTTTTAAATACATTATGCAGGCATGGTCCATTCTTGTCACTATCAACAAACCTTCTTGAGAGATGCAGAGATCCAGAGATCCAGAGATCCAGAGAAGCAGAGATGCAGAGACATGCAGAGATCCCTGATAAATGTATATAGGCAGAGGGGGACCAAAACATAATTCACTAGAATTAAGAAGTAAAAATAGATAAAAAAAAATAGTTTAAAAAATTACAGTGGTTTAAAATCCACAATACTTTTTAAGGTATTGAAGATTTATTCCCTCCCAAGAGAAATATGATAACTGTCAGGTTGCCTTGCTCACTAACTGGATTCTCTACTTAGTGAGAGACTGACTCAAAGAAGAAAGCATATAAAGTAAGACAAAAGTTCTAAAAAAAGGACCACAAAAAAATTAAGGCCAGAGTGTAAAAATTTTAGTCAAGCCGTGTTTGCAAAATCAGAAGTCAGCTGTGGGAGTCATGACACTATTTACACAATGTGTTTGTTCTTCCATGTGTGCATGATCTACCTCCCACATCTCAAAAACATATTGTTAAGTTTAATGGTTTCTCCCAAATTAGCTTTAGACTAGGTAATGACAACAATAGGGATCCAATAGTCCTCCATTTATTGCGGGTGGTTTTGAAACGAAACCCCCTAGGACTACTATAAATGGGGGACTACTGTCCACAATACGCGGATGCCCATCTTTCCCCAACTGCCTGAATAGCCATCAGAGTTGTGATTGGCTGCTGGCTATTCGTGGAGTCAATTGGAATGCCCCAATCATTGAATCCAAATAAACAGAGCATTCTGCTTGGCCAGACTTGTTCCTCCTTTGATTCTCAGCATGTGTTGCAGAAAATGTCAGCACTAAATTAAAATGTTAAAATAAAAATAAGAAAATTGAATGTCCGTCTCCATGTTTCTCTTAAGTTTCCTTTAAAGATGAACTCTCACGTGCATGCGCAGAAGTTATGTCATCCCAGCCTGGCCAATTAGGATTGCTGAACATCGGGAACCTGGAAGAGGAGCAGAAGAAGATGGCGATCTCTATAGGTGAATGTGGAAAACTGAGTGTATTAAATAAATACAATTAGGGGTACCATCACCTATTCCTTCTGCAATTAAGGACCAGACTGGTTGCATTTTTTAGGAATTGGATCAGCTTTAAGAGGCATCCTACTTTCCTGTCCTCAAGACAGAGGTCGCCATACCCACGATGGGAGAGTGGGCATGTTTTGGCATCATGCCGTCACTATGGAGGAATCTTCTTCACCTTTCCGTGACACCTGGCTCCCCTGAGTTCCCATTTCCATTTCCTTTGCTCCCATAATATATTGCTCATTTATTACTCATAGCAGAACATAACAGAATGTTTTTTAGATATAAGTACCTGAAATGATTAAACTAACTTGTCATGTCAGGGTATGACCTAGCCATGTATATTGGTTGCTACCCACACAAAAGAAATGGGAATCAATTGTAGTGGAATGCCTTTTCACCCATAAGTATTGCTATGCTTTGTAACAGCTCCAAAAACCAAGGGGAGCACTAACTTGGAATTATTAGCGCATTTCTACAGTCTGTGAGAGAGCCAGCACTAAATATTACTTGCCAACTTTCCATTTATTATTTATTTTTTTCTCAAATTATCCTGGGAATAAAACACTTAATGTGAACATTTGAAAATGTCTCTGTCACCGCCTGCATAATAAATATGCTGCATTAAAAATAGGTCTTTAAATACAAAGCTTTCCAGCTGCCTGACAGTGTGTTGTCATTTTTAGACCTTGTTCTGAAAGCATGTGCCTGACATTACCGTAAATGTTAGGTGATGTATTTTGTATTATTAGTGCGGTTCATTTTGGAGTATTTTTGAGAACTATGTAGATGGTTGCTAACTGGTTGCTATGTGTTACTATTCTTGACACATGAAAAATGAACCTTACATCAAAATGCTAGGCCCACTAATCTTGCAGAAGGAACAGTGCAAGGAATAGCTGTATTCTTTAATATGGAGATGGGTCTACAAGATAATACAAGATCCAGCACAGTGGCTCAGTGGTTAGCACTCTGGCCTTTGCAGCGCTAGGTCCCAGGTTGAATCTCGGCCAGGACATTATCTGCATGGAGTGTGTGTGGGTTTCCTCCGGGTACTCAGGTTTCTCCCAAAATTGCATGCCTTTAGGTTAACTGGTTTCCTCCTAAAATTGACCTTAGACTACATTAATGACATATGACTATGGTAGGGACATTAGATTGTGAGCTCCTTTGAGGGACAGCTAGTGACATGACTATGGACTTTGTACAGTGCTGTATTATATGTTGGTGCTATATAAATACTGTCACTACAAATACCAGAATATGTTTCTCATTACATGCAGTGGTTTCTCCTTTCACCACAAGGACCCCAGGAAGGTATGGATATTGCCTCTTTTCCCTTTCTGTTAGCTCATTTTTAAGGCTACAGTTACCATTAACTGTTAGCCAGCAAAATAGAAAAAAAAAATAAAAAAAAGGACCACTGTTAATCGTGTATTCAGACAGATCAAATACCTGCACTAAACTAGGGAACAGCATTGCAGTTGTGTTCCAAGACACACTGGCTGATGTAACCAACATGGGTCCCTGTGCAAAACTGACTTAGAAATGTAATGTTTATCACTGGAAACATTTGTGATCGTTTCAACGGTAAAAGAGTGACAGGTGATTGGATGAAAGCTGTACATACAGCGCTGTTCTGTTCTATGGGGAGGGGAGAACGAGTGGCGCCCCGCTGTTCTCTTTTACACTAACTTGTACAGCGTCTCCTTCACTGTTGGTCGTTTATGGATCCGTCAGGACAGATCCATAAACAACAATGGACGACTATTGTACACATTACATTCTCACTCGAGACGAGCCCGACTATTCATATTTGGGGGGGAATCATCTGATTTCAGACATCAGATAATTCTTGTCTGATTGTCGCCTTACGGCTGGTATTGAATGAGAATCTGGCATGTGTACAGTGGACATTTGACATCGTTAATGGATCTGTCCTGGTGGATCCATGAATGACACCAATGCAAGTGAAGGGGAGAGAGTGCAGCGGGGTGCCACTAGCTGGTTCTCCCCCTCCCCTCTCCATAGAGCAGAACAGTGCTGTATGTTCAACGCTCGTTCATGCATCTTTCATTCGTCAGAGATGTAGACTTAGGGCTCCTGTAGGTTGAGTAGGGTTTGGGGCTCTCATTCAGCAGCACGTTTTGGCTAGGTACACAAGTGCAATGGTTCTCGTCCCATAATCTGCTCAGGGCTGATAACAGACAAGAAATCTTGTGTGTGTACTGCACTCATTGTCTGAATGACAAAAGATCGTAATGAAAGTGAAGAGTGCAGCGGGGTGCAGCTCCGTCATTCTCCCCTCTCCATAGAGCAAAATGGTGCCGTATGTACAACACTCGTTCATGCATCGTTCAGTCTTTTGTTGTTGGGAAGTATTGTGAAAGATCCTTTCCAACAATTATTACACGTGTGCACCCTGCCTTTGTGCCTCCCTATGTCTGACCCGGTCTTAAGACACATATAGCTTCCTGGCAATTGTCAGAATTGTGTCTCTTCTTCCTGCAAGTAATAATACCCAGTTTTTTTGTTTCATTTTTTTTTTTATTACTGCCTGTCCATTACATTTTATTGTTTGCACAGATGACAACCTAACACAAACAGGATAAGAACTGCTATTGAACACGTCAGGAAAATAAGTTCTATAAGTCAAAAGAAAAATAATTAAAAAGCCGTTTCACTGCATTTTCACTTTCATCAGACATGACACAGATCTTAGCCTGCAGCCATCCTAAAACAATCAGCGTGCAATGCAATGCCAGGCAGCACGGGAAGCCTCGCGAGAGAAGGAGCTCATGTAGCAAAGAGAAGTCCCCGCCCACATCCAGGGGAATATTCAAATCCACCAATAGCATTTCACAGGGAGATTAGTGATAGCCAATGACAAAGGGAGGGTGGTGAGCGATGCTGTGGCGGAAGATTTGAAAGCAACATGGCAGCAGCGGATACAAATAATGGGTTAGAGCGGTGAGTATTAGATAAATGGCAGCTCGGGGCGGCTTTCCGGTGTCTTTGCAAAATGTACATTAGTGAATGGTCTCCTTGTACGTGCAGTCCCACTAGATCTGCAGATCCAGCTATTGCTGCAGGATAGGGGGTTGCAATGCAAAAGCTGAAGTCCTTGGTTTACAATAACTGTAAACCTCAGGAGATCTGTGATCAGTTATTTTATCTGGCAGTATAATGGCTGTAATTTGGGGTGTATAGCTGAGATCTATATTCAGTGTTTCCCCATGCAGGGCATTGTGTACAAAGCAAGAGAGCTGTCAGTGAGAATGGGAAGCAGCAGATCAGCTCAGCTTGCAGAGGATCCAATGATTTCTACTTCTTGTTACTTTGTATTGTTACATTGTTATTGCTGCAAATCCTTCTCACGCAGAATTAAAGAGACAGTAAACTGAAAAATGCCCCCCCCCCCCAAAAAAAAAAAATAAAAATCCACCTGGCTTTAATCTCGCAGCAGTCGATCGGTCCTGAGGTGTCTTGCATTGGCATCCACCTCCGAGCCTGCGTACTGGGTGCCACCATCTTCTCTTCTACCTGGTTCTTCTTTGCAAAAACGGGTTACGTAGGTCATGAAAAAACTTGCCCATCTCTCTGCGCATGCGTGAGATCTGCAAATTTTTTGCTTCTAACAAAAAGGCTCCATGAGATGGTCGGGCAAGCACAGAAGGAGCACCCAGGAGCCTCCTGGGATGGGTGACGTAGGTAACCCGGGAGGCTTTACGCTCCCAATTCATTGGTGATCAAAAATTAGGGGGTGGTGCTGCACCTTTTTTTTTTTATTAAAAATGCACTGAAAAAAAAACTTAGTTGATATAAAAGGGGATTACCCTTTTAAGTAAAGTGAAATTTTTGCTTTTAGGTATGTTTTAACAGCTTAATAGCTTACTTTTGCCTTCTACATGGAGCTAGGCAATGTCTTTCAGTATGTGGGGGGGGCAGGGTCACAGAGTTGCAGTTCCGATCAGATAGATAGTTTTAAAACTTGTAGCTGCAAGTTTAGTAAATTGCTATGCACCCAGGAGTGTCAAACTACACTTGCAGGTGCACAATTTTGCTTAGTGCACACTTTTGCGCTTGCTGTTGCAGTGTTGTTCTTCCTCTGTAACCCCATGGCCAGAAGCTGTGACATTTCCAGGAACCACTTTACAATCCATTGCAACATGAACGCAACCATGCGCACAATGTTTTTCCAACTGCTATTATTGGGTTCAATGCTGAAGTTGACTACAAGTGTGAAATGGGCGATTTACTGCAGTTTGTTGTATATATTGTACTACTGGGTGTGTTTACAGACATTGCTTAACATGGGACACTGACTGGGATGTTGGGTCACAATATGGGGGCATTGGACAGTTGGGGCATATAACAAAAAGATGCAGCTCAGTGGTTAGCACTCTTGCCTTTTCAGCGCTAGGTTCTAATGTTGGCTGGGACACTGTTTGCATGGTTCTCCTTGTATTTACGTGTGTTTACTCTGGTTTCCTCCCACATCCCAAAAAAATGCATATAGGTTAATTGGTTTCTCCCCAAATACAGTTCTTAGACTGTATTAGACATATGACTATGGTAGGGACATTAGATTGTGAGCCCCTTTGAGGTACATTACTATGGAGTTTGTACAGTGCTGCATAATATGTCGGCGCTATATAAATACTGTGTAATAATAATAAAGATGGGGGGAAAACTGCACATACTAAAGAGTATTGGAAAGCTGGAAAAGATTAGGCGGTGATTAAAAATCTGATACAATTACTGGATAGCTTTTGGCGTAAACAAAAATAAATACTCGATTTGTTGCATGTTGCCCTGGCCTTTTTTGATCACCCAGATACCAAGCTGGTAAAAGAAAAAATTTGAAATATGTCTTCAGATCACGGCATAATTCTAATTTTCTCTTTTCAAAGTTTCTCCTTGATATATTATATGATAACATTGGTACACAAAAGGACAGACACTTTTATCAAAATGGTGACTTTTTTTGTAGGGGGGCAAAAGGTGGCTACTGGGTTGCCATCTGTACACTTGGGGTCCTGGGTGTGTATAGTGTGAACAGCAGACTTCCAAGTTTTTCTTTAAATAAAGGATACAATTGTGAAAGGAAAAGAGAAAACATGAATAGGACCCCCTTCTCATTATAGTACCTGGACATTGTGATTGCCTATTCTGGCACCCAGTGGTAGGCAGGAAGGGATGTTGTGTTCTCTACTCTTGTGTGTTTTTCTGGGTGCTTTGGTGGGCAAGGCAAAATCAATGGGTGGTGTTTTCTGGGTGCTTTGGTGGGCAAGGCAGGATCAATGGGTGGTGAACACAACAACAAAAGCTGCTTACTATCAAGCTATAAATTTAAGGGTCTCTTAGCACTAGAGCTTTTCAGGTGTGTAAAATAAGTCCAAAGAAAGCTGTTTTGAAAAACATAATAAAATGTACCTCCAATCACAGAAAGCAGAAACGCTTTGCTTACACCCTCCTTCTTACTCCTCAGCTCTCCATGTTGTATTCCAGTGCTTTACAAACCACAGTGCCATCATTGTCTTTTGCTGGATGCTTCTTTCTGAACTTTGGCCCTGCACGCCCATTGCAAAAGAATCTATTGTTCAGCAGCTTCCACATGTTCAATTTTTTTGTCGCTGAAAACTATCTTCTGTGATTGGTTTCAGTGACAAAAAAGGTAACAAATGAGTGGTGTACATGCAGTGCCATTCTGTTCTATGGAAAGGGGGCGGGGGCGCGCGCGAGTGGCGAGTGTCAGATTCTCGCCTGCACGTTCTTATCGGGTGAGAATCATCTGACGTGTGCATAGCCTAAGGGCAATACGACCCTTAGAGTCCTAATGCTATTCAGGACAGAGAAAAATCGGTTTCCATAGGTCATTCCTTCACTGTTTTATAGGCACAACATCCCTCTATCATGCAGGATTCCTGTGGAAATGTTTTTTTGGCAATCCTCTTGTTGCCTTAAAGATGCCCACAG
>NC_092867.1:9309252-9322794 GCF_032062135.1 Pyxicephalus adspersus | reverse complement strand
GCATTTCGCCCTTTTAGGCTTCCTCAAAGGTATGCATAAGACGTAGGTTATTTTCCAGACAAAGCCAGGGCGGTAATCATCAGCGAAGATCAAAAGTAAGGCTGCCAGGGTGTTCTATGGCAGCCTTTTTATAGTCTTTGATATTGAAAAGGTCCTTGGAAAAGGATTGAAGGAGGTTGAGGAAGGAATTAGGCTGGTACAGTTAATCTACTGGATGCTGGAGTGGTAGTAAGCTTCCATTAAGTAATGAGTCCTTTGTAAAGGATTGGAGTAGAATAAGATGTAAAGTTTAGCTGCCATGAATGATGCTGCAGGCAGCACACATGCTCATAAGACCAAAAACACCTAACTCCTGTGTGAGCCTGTTTGGGACAAGCGTCGCTGAACCCAGACATTTTTTTGCTGGGTGGGAAGAAATTGCAGCCCCTGTATTGTGACCCAACTCATCACTAACCACCCAAAAACAACTGGTTGGTTGCTGAAAAGTGTCGGGTGGTGCGCCCAGCTAAAAGGGGCAGGGGAAAACACTGAATAAGGATATAAAACCTAAATAACAATAGGTAATAAAGAAAAAAAAACCTCTGCAATCTTGGAAAGAGGGAAGAAAAACAACTAAAACATTGTATAGCAAATCTGGTTGCTTTAAACCTTTATTCCTGTAATAGAGGGTGTCCTCACATACCAGGAGTGCTTTTTTTAAACCTAGTTGTTACAGACAAATTGCCTGGCCTTTGACACGCATTACTCAAAACATCTAACTTTAAAATGCATCAAGAGTTGTATGGGCATTTTAGGTGCTTTAAAATAACATCCCTGTAACACTATGCTATACTGGGATTGTGATTCCCAGTGACCTTTTCCATGACAGTTTTAATAATTATGATTACAGTGAGTGCTCTCCTTGCATATTTGGAAATACTTGTTTTAGGGCAGAGGTCAGCACCACTAGGCCATTTCAGGGGTAGGCAGAAGCACACTAGGCTGGACTCTCTCTTGAGTCCCGCCCTAATGGCTCCGCCTCCACCAGGAACACCCCTTCAAGGGAAATCCCCCTCCTCTGCAATGCATACGGAGGAGAGGGAATAATCCCTATCTACCCCGCGGTAAATAGGTAAAGGAGCCACAACATGGAGGCTCAAGAGCCGCATGCCGCTCCGGCGGCTCTGGCTCCAGTAGTTTGTTCAGGCTCCGCTGCGGGTTGCCTGCTGGATCAGCCAGGGGGGCGCTAGGCCGGAACAAACTACCATCTAGGCCGTATCTGACCTAAAGGCCAGAGTTTGCCTACCTTACCTACCTGTTTTAGGGCATGCTTGGTAATTACACTTTTCTCCGCTTTTGAGTAACCTCTCTTTCCAGAATGATGATGGGGTATAGTAAAATGCATGCAGAGTAAACAAACTAAAAAGCTGTGCATAATGTTTTTTTTCTGCACAACATGTGGAATTAGGTTATTTCTACATAGTTCTATGATATGAGCTGTCAAGCAGTCTGTAGAGTTTCTGGTAGGTATATGAAAGTGCCAATTATATAACGGAGAACAATGGCAGAAGGGGAAAAAAATCTCAATCTTGTCATCGACCTGATTGTAATTGTGGATCGTAGGGCTGTATAATCACAGAAAATGTTAAGGTTGTCTAAATGTTACTTTTGAGAACAAATTATATAGCTGCTGTTTTGCACTTGTCATGTTGTGTTCTCGTCTATGAAAGCTGAACTTTTTTACACTCTTTTCAAAGTAAGCTTGTCACTAATTTGAGCATTTGAAATAAAGCATATGAAGAACATAAGCAGAGGTTACTTTCAGTAAAATTGTTGTTTTAGTGAAATTGTTGTTGTCAAATTTCAAAAATGAGCCATTGTACCATGAGATGAAGTTATGACATTTTGAAATTTGGACAGGACTGTGACCTGCCCTATTTGTCATTGAAGGCACCGACTATGGAGTGCAATAGTTTAAAACTCATTTAGACCTACTAAAAGTGTAAAAATGACTTTTTATGCTTGCTCTAACCTTCACTTCTGCAGTCTTGCAACTCTGAAGCCTCTTCTCTAGGATCCTTCATCAAGAGTTGGCAGGCTCTGATGTCCGTTTTCTCCCCAGCCCCTTTTCGCTGGGTGCACCACCCGGCACTTTTCAGTAGCCACACGGCTGTTTTTAGTTGGTTACTGATTAGTTGGGTCACAATACAGGGTCCAACCACCCATCTGCAGCTTCTTCTCACCCAGCTTAAAAAAAATTCTGGGTTAAACACTGGATGTTATGCCCTATGATACTGGTCCAATATTAGTATATTGTAGGTTTGAATGCCTAAAACCTGTAGCATTTGGGCTGCTATGGGAATAGGGGATGAAGTAAGTAAAAGCCATTTTTACTATTCCCCTGACATACTTGGGAATTATAAGGCGCTTGGAAAAAGGTGGATTTTTACAGAAAAACCTAACATTTTCATTTCAGAACTTCAACTGCCTAAATCTATGAATCTGCTTATCACCTAAGCTTTAAAAAAACATGGCCTCTGCTAATGTAATTTTTAATATGCTTAGATTGAATTGCCATGGTTCATTTCTTTGGACTCATTTACTACTGACTGTTAGCATTGCATTCTCGTTCTCTCTGTGGTTGCCATAATTTAGGACTAGGTAAAAAAAGCCTTTCTCAACCTTTTCAACATGGAGGAACCCTTTAAATACCATTCAGGTCATAGGGATCCCCTGCCATAATTACTATATCCACAGCTCACAGTATATTAGTGTGGGTCAGTAGGAAGAATATCTCTTTTATTGCTGGCCAGTGGGAAGAATGTCACCTTTACAGATAGCGAACAAAAATCACTGGTGATGGTAAGTTGCTCAAGAAACTCCTTACAACCTCTGGAAGAACTCTAGGTTGAGAAACACTGGTATAGACTCCATCAGTTTACAGTGTGTGCTCCAGATTTTACAGATTTCTTGTGATTATTAGTCATTGTTTGAACTGCAAAAGAACAAAAATTCCTGGGGATATATTTATCTATGAGCAGACATTGGCAGCTTTCATGGAGAAACCAGCTTGTCACACTGTCCAGCAAAAATCTGCGAACATTCCCAGTGTGTAATGCTTATAGTTGCTAGAATTAAAATTTCCCCCAGCAGTTTTTTGTCTGGATTTTAAAATAAAGCAGGATTATGTGACAAAATTAATTAAACATGTCCATTTATGGATGTATCGGGAGAAGCAAGTTTCAGCAGTGATGGTGGTTACTACTGCAAGCATATTCTTTTTTTTTTTTTTTTTTTTTCTACTATTGGAATAGAAATAAGGTAATCTGGTTTAATAATGATTTATAACGAACGTGTTATTGATATGCTAAAAGCATGTCAAGCTAATGTGTAATTTTCTCTTCCTTAATTTTATGCGTTAGTGGAAATGTGACTGCATAATGTAAAAATATTATTATATGGTATTGACTGCTTTATATAAATAATTACAGTGGTTTATGGGATGAAACTCCCACTGGTTTAGAAGTCACACTACTGAATTAGTCTGTCCATAAGGAGAGAGTCAGCCTTGAAATAAATGCTTAAATGATAAATTGGGTCACAATAGAGGGGCTGCCACCCAGCTTCAAAAAGATTATTGGTTGAAAACTGATGACTGTCACCTTTTATAAATTGGCAGGGATCCTTTCAAGTGAGTTTTTTTGTTTTTTTATAAACACGCTTCTCAAGCTCTCTGCCCTGTAGCCCATTGTTTTACTCAATTGAGAGCATTAGCAGGAAGAGAGTCAGTAAAGTTTATAATTATTAAACAGTATTTATATAGAGCCAACATATCACGCAGCGCTGTACATTAAATAGGGGTTGCAAATGACAGACTGTGACACAGGAAGAGGAGAGGACCCTGCCCAGAGGAGTTTAAAATCTAAGAGATGGTTGAAGTAGCACACAATAGTAGGGGTAATAGTTCATAGTGGCATCGGCTGTAATCGGCATTCGCTATTTAGGGGACATCCGTACATGGACTAGATTTTCATCTGTAAATGATTGGGTTGATAAAAACTAGTAAGAAAAAATGTTCTGTACTTTAATAAACTTGGTTGCCACTTTTATCACCCTATTAAGTGGGAACATATTTTGTTCCCTGACGATCAGTTTTTTAAAAGTGGAAGATAGTGTTACCTAAGTTGTACAAAAATTTTTATTGCTGTTTGTCCTGCTTGTTTGACTTCCCCTTTTCTTGTGTACTTTTGTTTGGTTTAGGGAGTGTGTTGTTAATTCTTTTTTCAGTTATTTATTTTTAATCTCTTTTTTGAAAACGGTTACCTACAAAAACTTGATTTATAAATCAAGTGGAAATGTAGAACTTGCAGGTTGTAAAGGCTTATCTCAGGTGAAAATCTGTTCCCAACCGCTGATCAATCCTATGGACAAGAGTGGACCAGGGTACTGCTCACCCGTCCTCCCTGTTCTGCTCTCCATGGAACAGAATGGTGCTGTTTGTTCCATCCATTGGATGTCTGCACCAAGACATGTAATCAAAATCATAGGATCACTGTGTTGGAGCTTTGCAGGTCAGAATAGATTGTGTATTGGGCTAAGCAATGGTCACTTGGAGTGATTACTCGGCTAACGAGTTACTCTACTAACAAATGTTTCGGCTAACAAAGATTTTTTCCACTGTGTTTAGGCCTCGGCTAGCCAATGCATTAGTGGATCCGGGATAACAAATTGCAGCTGTGTTCAGCTGAGTTTTCACTTTGTTATAAATAACAATTTATAACAAAATTTTGGCTAATAAGTGTGAATCTGGTACAAATTATCTTCGTTGGCCAAGATATCACTGTATTTTTATCACTGTAATTTTATGACCGTAAATCTTCATAAAGTTTATTTTTGGGTCTTACTTCATGATCCTAAATCTGTCACAAAAATGATATTACTCTTCTATCACCATCTATACATGTGGAAATGATCAGACCTGGCAACTTCCCAATTGCTGCATTATAATAGGCAGATAGGATTATTGTTTTATAAGATCTCAATTTTCATAACAGGGAGGCTGAGGTGTATGATGCAGGTAGGAGCAACCAGCTTATGGTGTCTCTTGGCCTCATGTGGACATCGGATAAGTTTACTTTAAAACACAGGAAATTCTGTGCTTGGTGGAGTTGCGGTTGACATACAATGTTCTATTGTGGCTAGTAATATGTCAGGAATTTGCATGGGCTGTATATTGTCTCCATGTCTAGTGCACAGCTCTGTTCGCAGTCTTCTTTCATATAAATGCCGTTCCAGAAGCTTTCAGCTATCTTGTAAGACTTTTCTCTGTCATGTATCTTGTCTTGAAACTTGTTGTCCTTATCCTATATAAAATGTTATCTGTGCTTATTTTATTGTTTTAGTTTTCTGTAGCCTAATGTCTGTTTTTAAAAGTAACAATATTGGTAATATTTTTGCATTCTTGAAAGTTGTTGAATTGTTCCAGTAAAGCAATTCACACCATGCATTGTGTAAAGGTCAAGTTGTTCTGTGCTGATTTTAGATTTGTTTCCACGTACTGTATAACCACATCAGAGGAACCCATATTCTTTCCTTTGTGCTGCCTTAGTGTTTTGCTTGTATTACTTAGCAGAGCATTACAAAGTATGTTTGCCCTGTATTCTGCCTTTCAGTGCTAGTTAGCAAAGTAATTTAGAATGATCTGTCAATGAAAACCTTTAAGCTTTGTTTCTCCTTTGCTGTTGGAAATGGCTATATGAGTGTTGAAAAAATATCTCTCCAATGTGTGCTAATAGCGCTTTTAAAGTAGAGCTGAACTCCAGACAAATGGCTAAGCACAAGTATAAAAAGCAACCTGGCTATATTTATATTTCTCTCCACATTCCGGCAATTTATATTATTTTTATTATTATTGGTTTAATAATAAAATAAAAAAAATTATATAGCGCCAACATATTATGCAGTGCTGTACATTAAATAGGGGTTGCATATGACAGACAGATACAGACAGTGACACAGGAGGAGGAGAGGACCCTGCCCCTAAGAGCTTAGAATCTAAGAGGTGGGGAAGTAGCATACAATAGGAGGGGGGTATCTAATTTTCTTTTATGTAGTTTAGTGACACTTGCAGGTCTTTTCCGTCCCCCAGCTTGTGACTATAGAGTGAAAATAGAAGCAGCAGACTTTTGCTCATCCTACAGTACATACATACAGTATATATTGCACTTCAGCATCACTGACTGGCTGCTTACACTAATAGTCTACAGTAACCCCCCCACACACACACACACACACACACACTTTATTAGTATGAATGTTGTTGTTGTACAGGGACTGCAGAAGACTGATACCAGGTCACATTTCGGTAACACTGTGGGCATATAAAGATTTATCAATAATTAAAGACCTGCTTCAATTTATGTACTTTCTATCTAGTTGGAGCTAAGTTTAAAAAAACCTGGAAGATTGAATAGCATGGACATCATTCTAAACTTTGTTGGGAGTTTTTGCTCACTAAATGCGTTTTTGTTGGTGTTTTTGTAATACTAGGGGTATACTATGCCATGGTTTTAATAAACTAGATGGCTGATTCAATGAAAGCATCAAATGAAACAAAAATCCATTAACAATTAGTTCCTTTATTGATCAGTTAAACACTGATCAGGAACAGCTTATCTTTTTATCGATCAGATGGGACGAATGAGTGATCAGCAGCCACATAGCTTTGAACCTCATCAACTGGTTCAAATCTAGCGCTGATGATGTTTTCGACATTTAATTAGATTTTTTTTTTTCTGAATCTGACGTTTATAGAGTTGTGTTAGAAGTAAAATGATCTATATTTTCACAGCAATGACAATCTTTTATTCTAATTACCAGGCTGCCTGTAAAATGCTCCCTTGGAGCATTAGGTGCAGAGGGATGAAAACATTTGCAAAATTGGGGTATTAATATTGTAGTGATTGTAAGGAGGAAATTTTGAAATTATCCAAGTCAAAAAGAAATATTAAATCACTTGCATTAAAATGGGGAAAAAATTGCAGGCAGGTTGCAGTAGTTGCAAGGGTGATATCCCTCTGCAATAAATTAAACTTGCTAGCCTGTTAACAGTTTCAGTACACTTACCTCGCTCGAGGTAAAAGAATTAAAAACAAAACTAAAGTCCATTCATGTATGCTATAGCTTTATACAGCTGCTATTGGAACTGATGTTTCAGTTGGGAGATATTTCCTCATTGCCTGTCTGTGTAACATATTTACATAGTAGGTCAGGTTGAAAAAAAAAGACATAAGTCAATCAAGTTAACCCTAAGGGAAATAAACATATCCCAGATATAAAACCCTATGGACATAGTTGGTACCCTGGTACAATTTGCTTCAACAATGGAAAAAAATTCCTTCCTGATTCCATGAGGCAATCGAATGTTCGCTGGATCAACAGTTTTTGTTATTTTTACTTTAAAGCCTTAATACCCAGTAACCGTTTATAAATTGTATAAATTTGTAATCATTTTCTGCCTGGGTAGTAGTGGTCACCAATTTTGGCTCTACATTCACTATAAAGCTGAATTCTAAGATCTCAAATTTAAAGCATACCTAAACTCACAATTTTCACTTTACATGAAAGGGTAGACAACCCTTTTTCTGTCAAGTAAAAATTCTGTTTTTTTTTTTTTTTTTAAAAAGGGAGCGGTGCCACCTCCTAATTCACCTGGGAGATTGAGAATGAACGGGACCACAAAGCCTCCCAGGATACCTATGTTAAGCAACCCAGGAGGCTCTTGGGTGCTCCTTCTGCGCATGCCTGAGCATCTCGGGCATGCTCAGAAGGAGTTTTTTTATGAAAAGGGACAAACGTTTTTGATCTTACGCTTGCGCAGTGGGATTGGCAGTTTTTGTTCCTATCTTCGTCACCCGATCTCCCGCCTGGGTCGGGTGACATAAGAAAAAGAGCCGAATGTGGCGGCGCCTGGAGCACGAATACAGATGCCAGGACAACAGGTGGACCTGATGGAAGAGACCTCCGAACTGATCGACTGCACTGCAGGATTAAAGGTAAGTTTTTTTTTTTTTTTTGTTTTTTGTTTTTTTGTTTTTGTTTTTTTGTTTTGGGGAACTTTCCAGTTTATTTCCTCTTTAAAAAATTAACTCAAAAACAATGCTTAGTAATTATAATAATAATAATTAATTTTATATTCATTATAGTGTGTGTATATATATGTATGTGTGTATGTATATGTATGTATATATATATATATATATATATATATATATATATATATATACATACACACACACATATCATGTAAGTAAATCTTTTCGTTGGCTGGTTCTCTGCTGTAAGCAGTTGGTATGATGTCTATGTTAAATAAATACTGGAAATAATGTTTTGACAGCGTTAAATTGTTTAATGTGAAAGCAATTTGTTTAACATGTTTTTTTCTTTTATAGTGATGCACTGCGTAATATTGTTATCTGCAATGATGCTTCTTTGCGAAGCCAGCCTGTTATCTACAATCCAGATTTTTTTGTGGAAAAGCTTCGCCATGAGAATCCAGAAGTGTTTACTGAGCTGGTGGTAAGTAATATCACAAGATTAATAGACCTGCCTGGTACGGAGTTTGCTCAGCTTATGGGTGAGGTGGAACCAAAACTTCCTGGGCAAAGCGGAACTGCCTCCTTCTTCAAGTCACTCAATTTTCTCAAACGTAAAGGTAAGACTTTTATACATCTGCTAAAAACTGCCATTTGAAAAATGTATAAAACATGTTTTTTTTTTACAGAGTGATCCCAGAGATCCCAAAACCTTTCCAGGCTACATATAAAATCATATTGCCATTGTTCAAGGTTTCCCTATTGTGGTTTTAAAGTGATGGCTTATTGACTAGTAGGGGGCATGATTGGCGGGCCAGGGCTTGGCCATTGGAGCTCTTTTGAAATATGTAGACCACCCCAAGGTGGTATGGATTGTAAGGCAAAGAAGATCACATTCAGTGTTCAACCCAGAAATTTTTCTGGTGGGTAGTGGCCCCTGTATTGTGACCCAACTACACAGTGACTACCCAAAAACAGCCGGTTGATTACTTAAAAGTGCTGGGTGGTACACCCAGATATAAGTAAAGTAACATCCATTACTTTACTTTTAAGTATATCTTCTTACTAATACCTTTCTAAATCTTTAAAATGGTAGTGTAATTTCAAAGATAATTTTCTATGTATTTAAAGCCAAACTAAACCCACAATACTCATCTGTCCCTGTTCTCTTGCAGGGTGCTACCATATTTCTTCTAATCCTGTAGATGGTCTTTGGCCATTTTGATTGGCCCAGCTGGCATGATATAACTACCACTCAAGCACGCGGAGTTCATTCAATCGTGACACGCAAAGGGGAAGCTGAGATCTCTGGGTGTCCTGGAAACCAAAACTGAAGCTATGCAGCTTAGGTTTTTGACAGATACCTGGATGGATTATTGCAAACGGGACATCGGCTGTCACTTTTTGCAATAATGCCCTGCCTGGTCATGTCTTGCTATGTCTTAAACATGGAACTTTAGTTCCACTGTAAGTCTGCACTTAACATAATACCTGATGATACCTAAGGGACTTTGTTCAGGCACTTTTTGATCATGTGGGACAGTGCTTTCCCTGCCTTCCAGTAGCCTTAACACGTCTCCCATGCCATATCACCAATGATGTACCTTTTAGTGATGTAAGGGCAAGGGTGAGCAAACCCTGAGCTTGGTGCAAGATATATGCATTCAGAAATGCATTAGATATGAAGAAACTTCAGTGAAGGTAGCACTTCGGCAGACAGAGGATTTTATGAATGGAACACTTATCACAATGTGGGAAGATCAAAAAGCTTCCTTTTACTACATGTTTTTCGCCAATAGATAATCTAGGCACAGGGTGACTTGCTTAAGTAATCACTTCCCAAAGCTTTTACATTGTTTGCAGACTGCAGGCTTTTACATTGTTTGCCAATCTTTTGGAGCTCACGGACAACTAACTTCCCGGACTGCGCATGCGCAGGGAGCAGTGTGTCACTCAAAGAGGAACAAACTTCCCCAGAGTGATGTTATGATGCCAGGTCTTAGCCTGCGATGGGAGAGTTGGCAGGTTGTGTCCGGAGAGACAACCCGCCACTGCCCTGAGCCTGTGATTCATATTGGGACGTGGTCCGCGGCTCTGGCCACTGCGCCCCCCAGTGGGGTCCTTCTGCTGACTCCACTGGGGGGCACATGGACCAGAGCCGTGGACCACCGGTTGGTGACCACCCTCCCATTGCAGATTGTGTGGCTGTGCCAACAACTTATTATGCAGACATAATTCTGTTATCTACATCAGAGAACCCACCTTTAGGAATGCCATTATCAGAAAATCTACCCTGAGAATTGCTATATAGCTAAATGAGATGCAAAATATTTTTTAAATGCAAAGTATGCCACAAACTGCATTTGTGGTTAAAATGTCATTGGTTAGGATTTACTTTTACTTGAGAAAAGGAGAAAATATTATGCTACATAGAAGGAGTTCGGGGAAGCCATGTATTACTACTGTTATTCATTCTGTCCATGAGCTCTGTTTATTTAAATTATCGTTATTGGGTGGACTTGCTACATACAGTGAGCGATAAAAGGACTGTTTTAGGTCCATGAAGGCTTTGCATTCTAGGAATTCTACATTAGATGAATACAAATGGTATAAAATAGAATAAGTGCATGTCCTGAGGAATAGGCTGTGAATAAGGGTATACTGTTTGACAAAACATAAGCCACTTAGCTGGTTTTCGAGTATAGTAGATAAAATTAAGTGCTTTGAGAACAGATCTTTTTTACTATAATGTTGTCAAAGTACCCTAATTCTTTTTCCGGAAATAAAAATGTGTGGGTACCTTGAAGATTTACTTAGTTCATCCTTCTAATGCATCCAAGATATGTCTGCTTTGATTTATATCCTCGTCAAATCCTTTTCAGGGCTATGGCATTGCAGACCTTACATGCCAATAACTTCTTTGTGATTTTTTTTTTTTTTTTCTCTACCTTCTCAGAGAAATTACTACCACAAACACAGTTTAAAGCATACCTAACTCCACCGTATTACTGGGGCTAGGATGATTTTTTTTTTCTTTTTTAAACCTGAACATGCATTTTTAGGCAGCACTTAATTCTGCTTTTTTAAAAAATGTTATTCACTTTGAACCAAACTCTGCAGATATAGATTTTATAAAAAGATTAAAGCTTATTTTGACTGACCCAGTTTTGTAAACTATTACAACTGTAAAACGTGTATTAAACTTTAATTACAGAATTATCACTGAATTTGTGCCAATTTGTAGTTGCTTTAATGTGAAAGCATATAAAAGAAAATTACATCTTTTCACATTTCAAATAGCAAATGTCTTGAAAGAAATGCTTTTTAATAACAGAGCTTTTCATGTTCCATCATTCTTCCAGAAAAAGGCATTGTGTTTGGTGCACCTTTGACAGAAGAAGGCATTGCACAAATATATCAACTGATTGAGTACCTGCATAAGAGTAAGTTTCTAAGATTTTCATGTGTTCTACTCTGAAGTATTTGTACTGTCTGTGTATCACTATAAACCTTTTCACCTCACAAGCCTTTTATCTTTGGGAAACTATGATAAGCACGTTTTGAGTTATTTTTCAGGTTTTACTATTTTGGACTCCATTAGAGAATTTTCCCGATGGAGATAAAGAATCTGACAGAGCTTCTAGCTCTTTTTGGTCTGTTGTGCCATTGTTTTGTTTTTTTTCTATTGCTTCTTTTCTGGTGAAACAGTTGCCAGTAGGACGGGGAATGAAGGGAAATTTTTGAATTTATCCCTCCAGTGATGTTCTCCGAAGACAATTCTGCAGCTAGGTTACTACTGTGCACCCTCTGAAGATGGCTTCATTCTTCACAGGTGTGCTGCTCAGTGTTCCAGGGTGTCCTGAGGATTTCAGTGGTGACAGAGCAAGTGATAGACTTAGTGAGCCTATTTGCTACGATTGCTGTAGCCACAATATGGTGGGTTAGTCAAGGGATTAAAGGAAATCTACAACAACTTTTCTGATAATAATGCCACTCTATGCCTAAAGCCTCACACAGATGTCAAGTTGCTGCTAATGTAAGATTATTGAATGTTTTTGAGAGACTGCCAATCGCACACTTTCATACATATGGCAGTGTTGAAATTGTTTACATAGCTTGGCAGTCCACTGTATTGGTAGCAAATTGTATGTTCTCTTTATTTACAGACGTTCATTACTGTGTACTTTTCCTGATATTACTTCCCTCTCCTCCTGTTGGTTGCATATGCACTCTGATGCACATTCATTCATAGATACACAGGACAGGGCACTGCGGATATCTGCTCTAACAAATCTGCCAGCAAAGATTGCTTGCTGTCACAGAGAATATTTGGAATGATTTTTTTTTTTTTTTTTATCTAATGATGCTTACATTTATCCCACTTGTGTACTGGGCTTAGGCCCTAGCAAGGGATAAAATGTGTTGTAGCAAAGGTTCTGGTTGGGGTATCTGCTGTTGCTGCTTGACTTGCATGTGTGATGTGTAGCTTTGTGTTCTTAAATTTGTATAATAGGAAAATTTTGTAAAACCATTAGGGGGAGTAAAAAAAAGCACCTTTTTTCTGCTCAACTTAAATTCATAAACTTAATAACAACATGCAATGCCAAGCTGTAGAATCTAAAGCTGGTAAAGTACTTTCATGTGTTAAAAGAGGAATAGACTGCAGAGATGGAGACATAATCCTGCCCCTGTACAAAGCATTGGTCACACCACATCTGGAATATGCAATCCAGTTTTGGGCACCAGTTCACAAAAATGAACTAGAGAGAGTGCAGAGAAAGGCAACTAAACTAATAAAAGGAATGGAGAAGCTCAGCTATGAGGAGAGATTAGCTGAACTGAATCTATTCTCCCTTGAGTAGAGACATATAAGGGGGGATATGATCACCGTGTATAAATATATAAATGGTCCATATAGAGAATTCTCTTCCTGATTATTCACTTTTAGATCATTACAAAGCACAAGGGGGCGCTCTTTACATCTGGAGGAAAAGAAGTTTAAGCTCCGTATGAGGAAGGGATTCTTTACTCTAAGGTCCTTGAAAATGTGGAATCAGTTCCCTCAGGAAGTAGTTTCAGCAACTACTATAGATTGCTTTAGGAAAAAGATGGATAATTTCTAGAAGCACAGAATATACCTGGGGATTACCAAGACTGTTGATCCAGGAAACATGCAACTGCCCTAGGGAATCAGGAAGGCATTTTTTTCCTTGTTGGAGCAATTTGTACCAGGTTTTTTTTGCCTTCCTCTGGATCAACTATGTCTATAGGACATGTTCCGGGACATGTTAATTTCCCTAGTGGTTGAACTTGATAGACTTGTCTTTTTTTTTTTTTTAACCTATGTAACTTGTGTTTGGTGCAAATGTTTATAAAATGGGTAAAATGGACAGCAGTTTTAACCACAGGGCTGCCTAGGTATGACCATTAACATTTTTCATCTTTCATGCTCCTAGAAAATTACTAAATA
>NC_092867.1:9275053-9307858 GCF_032062135.1 Pyxicephalus adspersus | reverse complement strand
TTGGTTCACCTTGGAGCAAAAAAGTTTGTGCTTGACATAAATCCATGGTGTGTTTTTATTGTATTCTCTCACATTCCTCTGAGGAAGCCTAAGCAGGCGAAACTCATCGGGATCTGAGGTCAAATATCAAGCATTTCTATATGAGGTTACAGACTCAACATAAGTTAGGAGAAATTTTAGATTTTAGTCCTAAACAACCCTATGTATCCTCAAGGGGCTGAGACTATCTAAAACCTATTGTTATACTGGATTAGGTTACACCACTAGTGGGACTGTTATCAATTAGTTTTGCTAATACATGTTTGCCAAAAAAAAAAACCTTTACTCTCCCTATTTATTCTTGACTTTGACTACAAACTAAGGGGTTGGCATAGCTATACTTTCTTTAATTCAGTGAGTAACAGGAGTTAACAAACCTTTTCTACCTTAAGTTTTACTTGTTGCTGCTTTAAAAGCTGCCTACTTTGGATGGTGACGCAATTCAATGTTTTGTCTCATTGCCTATATTTTTAATTAATTCTCTCTTACTCTAAACCACACTTATTCATTTGTATAGAGCTACAGTGTTCATGATTTCAATGCTTCTGAAATTATAATGTTGTGATTGCACATGTATATGTTTGTGTACATGAGCACCTTTTTGAGCACATCAAATCCTTTTGTATTCTTTTTTTAGAGTCATTTGTTTAATTTTCATGAAAAAAGTACTGATCCTACATTTGTCTGTCTGCTCATATTATTGTTTGAAATGCAGTGTTTTAGCGATTGGCGATTAGTGATTGCATAGTACTATACGGCTGATTTTAAATTTCTACGTGTTCAACAAACGCTTTGATTAGTGGTTGAGTGTGGTTGTGATTTCTTTTTATTGTAACCATATGTATATATCTATCTTAATGCAAATAACTACATTAATTAATGGGAAAAAAATACAAAATTAGCACTTCTTTTTTTTTTTGGTTTTGATCTAGCCATCTAGTTTTTTTCGGTTCTAAGATAGGGTGATTATACACAATGCCACATCACAAATACCAATACATAGTACAACTAAAATCCAAAACATTTTATTTTCATAATGAAAAAAAAAATTTTAGTTAAAGATGATAGTTGTTGAGTCTAATTGGTAAACTATGCCTTAAAAGTCCCACTATTGAATTGGTTCTTTGTACTATGTACAATAAGTTGCTCCTTAAAAATACTAAACTCCAACCAAGTTAATATGTAAATTCTAAATTGCAATGAAATTCAAATGTTGGTTTATTTCGCCCACATGTCATGGATGTTGTATTTCGCAGGACCAAAAATGAATTGCCGGGGAGGGCAGGCCAACCCTTGACTTTTTTTTTTTTTTTTTTTTTGCAAAGCCACAATTTAAATATTGCAGCACACAAGACCTCTTTGAGCAATGAGAAGTTACAAAATTAATTTTTGAAAAATAGCTGTTTTACTAAATACCAAAAGTAGAAATGCTGCTACTATACACATATAAAAGAAGCAGATTCTTCCAATAGTGTAGGTTTTGTCAAATTATTCAAACCTATAAGACTATGTCATGAGGCTAAACAAAAAATTATTTTTTTTACAGACCTTATGCTTTTTGATGACAAGGGTAACCGGACAGGGGTTCCTGATAAGGAAAGACAAATTGAGGCTCTGCAGCTCCTATTCCTTTTGCTCCCATCCCCCAACAGGAACCTTCTCAAATTACTGTTGGATCTACTGTACCAAACTGCAAAAAAACAGGACCGAAACAAGATGTCTGCCCACAACCTGGCTTTGATGTTTGCTCCACATATCGTATGGCCTAAGAACGTAAGTGACACACATAAGCAAGTTGAGTGGGAGGAATGTCTCACCACACAATCTGTTGTTATAAAGGATCTTGGCCAGGTTTCTGGCAGGAAAATATACCAGATTAAGTATTGAATGAGTGTCTTCCTGGAGATTGGACAAATTTCTGTCAAGTGTAATGCATCACATTGGCCTAGGAGATAATAGTAGATAATAAAGTGCATGTCTTCAAGCGTAAATCCATTCCTGAAATACACTGTGACAATATGCACATCAAGGAGTACATTCGCCAAGTAACAAATTGTACCAGATTGCCTTAGAACCATTTATCCAAAATAAGGGACTTTGTCTGATACAGGTAATGTTTAGAGAAATAAATGTCCACAAAGCAACAGTTTCATTTAATTTTACATGTTGTTTTTGTTTGATTATCATCCTTGAGAACAAAGTTAGTTGAATGAATAACCACATAATGTAGTAACGGCCTTCTCTGGATATGGTTTGCATGCCTTCATACTTTTCAAAGACTGATGAAAGCAAATAAAAAGGTTAACTCTGAAAAATAATTTGTAAATAAACTGAATACTAAATGGAGTACTGCTGTTTTTCTCTAAATACACCACTAATCATCTTCCCTGAAGGATTGATAAAGCTGTAATTTAGATTATATTTAGATGAACCATGCAGAAAGATTTTCATAATGGATTGTGTGCACTTAGGGCTTGTTCCTGCTAGCCACGCTGACATGGTTTGCTGTGTTTTTTAAGCCAGGCAAAAAGAAAGTGTTAGTACTAGCAAAAGTTGAGTGCTGTTTTTACAATTTGCTATTCAAGGCAACCATATAGGGGACCTTTTTTAAAACGGCACAACATGCCTGAGAATTCATGGCATACATTTCCACAATGATTTTATGAAATATTTCAGATAAATAGTATAATAACATCTTTAAATAAATGCTTACTTTTCATGCTTCTGAACATTTTCTACTCATTTCTGTACTCTGTGTTCTCATTTGAACAGTGCATTAGAGGTCACCAGGTTGGCGGTAGTTGCGGACGCATGTCTTTTAATATGCAGATTACAGATACATGGTTAAGTGCCTTTACAGATTTCTATATTAGGGTCAACAGTAACCTAACAGGGCTGATTAGGATGATTAATTAGTACAATTATAATCCTGTTGTGTAAGCCCATTGGGCATTACTCATGATTTTCTTACTTTTTGCGAGTTGCTGCAAATAAAATCCAGCTCACTCTAAAGTATTTCCAGGCAAAACTTTTTTTTTTTGTATTGCTGTCTGTGTTTTCAATGGGGAAGATTTAACCCAGTGTTTTTCCTCTGTTTACCCCTTTGTTTGTCCTGCTGACCATTGTCATTACGGGAAAAATTAGAAGGAATCCAAAATGTTGTCCCCAGAAAATAAAATGGTGAAAAGTCTTCTGATACCTGTTTTTGGGACAAATATTTGAGTAAGGAATTCCCTTCACTTTGTAAGGGAATTTTCTCAATGGTTCAAAGATAAAAAAAAAAGGTATGGCAGAGTTTTTGACTCTTCCGTACATTATACCAAAATATATCCTATAAAAAAAACTTTTGGCTATACATACTTTACCTTGTTGAGTGGAATAGCTCTATAATTATCCTGTTTAAACACATAGAATGAATTTGTGGTATACAGTGTGTCACACAATCAGTTCAATATGTGGCTCTTGGACAGACTCTAAGCAGTGATGAAGTATATAATTTAAGAGTGGTACAGGTCTACTAAAGTGTCTGTGTATTAGGAACATTTATTGATGCCTCCCTTTGTATTACAGGTTACAGCCAATGATTTGCAAGAACATATAATAAAGTTGACTAATGGAGTGACATTTATGATAAAGCATTCCCAAAAGCTTTTTAAGGTAAACCCAATTATGTTACTTTTGTTTCAAGGCTATAAAAAAAAAAAAAAAATCAATTTTAGGCTGGGTACACCTGTGCAATATTCTTTCACGATCCTTTCCAACAACAAAAGACTGCACGATACATGAACAAGCGTTGTACATACAGGGCCGTTCTCCTCTATTAGGAGAGGCGTACAAAGGGGCACCCTGCTGCGCTCTCTCCCCTCCACTTGCATTACGATTGTTCATTGTTGGTGGATTTGCCAGGACGACGAGCATTGTATACGCGCCAGATTCCCGTTCTATACCCTGCAAACACGGGAAGCTGGGATTGCCAGGTAATTGGCATGTTTCCTTTAGCGATCAGGCAAGTAGGAGGGATTGCTGCAGCAGAAACATTGCCTGTAACTTTTTGCAATAATAACCTGCCTGGTTGAGCAATTTTAGTTCTACTTTTTAACAAAAATCTGGCTTCTAATATTAACATCTGCTGTTCATATAACCTAATTGTGATAACTGCAGTTTTAAAGCGTGCATGTTTCAGAAGTCCTACTTTTTCTCAATATTGAATAACTCCCCAGGTTGCCATACCAACCCTAAAGCAATTCAGATGACTACTAATACACAAAGCATACTTCACACTAATATATTTTATGATTTCTACTTGGAAAGCCAAGTGTATTCAGTTCTGTAAATCACACTGAATTTCTTAGAAAATTGTGGTGAGGATGTAATAGGAAGTTCTGATACTAGAGGTAATTGACGCTCCAAGAATTGTCAGATGTGGATTCTGAGCTATAAAGCTGTGGAAAGAAATATGCAATAAATATTTTAGTTCTCTTGAAAAGGATGAGTCTATGGTCTGTCACAGACAAGCTTGTAGACTTTATTGTTTCACAGTTATTCTTTGAATGTTTGAATGACTGAAGTGCTGATGGTGGCATAATGGATTAGCAAAACATATATCATGTTATTGATTTACCCTGTATTGTTTAGCTTTCTTAATGTTTTTGCCCAAGACTGTATAAAGACTTTAAAATTAGCAGTTAAAAAATAAGTGTACTTCTATTTAACTACCCCCTTCCCCTAAATGACCTAACCTGACCAACATTTCAGATATTGGTGGGTAATGTTTGGTCAGTGCAGGGGGGAAAGAAGATAAGTTAAAAGGGTAGACTTTTTTACACCGTTCTTCTAGTTTTAGAGGTTTATAATCTACAGTTTTCTGATTCAGAAGTGTAGAAATAGACAACTTTCCATATAAAATATTGTGTCATTTCTGCAGAATCCTTGGAAACTGATATAAATAATTTGTTAATAACTGTGCAGGGGAAAGAATCAGAAAAGGTTTCAGATAGCTTAAATTGTAGGGACCTCTATATTTAAGCTCCTTTTGCCTGATGTCTAAGATCTTTTAAAAGTAAAAAAAATGTCACTAGAGTTCCTCTGGATTTGATTACTTGATCTTGTCAGTGGTTGGGGAATGGACAAGCCCCTACCCATCTATAGCATCCATCCTGGTTTGTGGGGCCTTTGGAGTGGCACTACTTTTGAACTCCAGAAAAGATGAGGTTGGGGTCTTGGCGGTTGTCATTTTGGCCCTTTTGGTTGCCGTAAAATTTGAACCATGTCGGGTGTATACCTATATACCTGTATATCTATACATAGGTAACCCTAAAGCAGTTGTCTCTGGTCAATGCTAAGGTCACCATAAATATTACAACCTGACTGCAATCTTCTTTAGATTTACCTACAACTTTGTAGTATTGGGGCTTGATTGAACGGATAGTTTAGGTAGGTCAACAATTACCTAGTTTCAGTTAATATAAGGGCTATTTTTCACAAGCTATGGCGTTGAAGTGTCAGGGCACCTAAGGTGAGAATGCATTACAAGTGTTGATAACTACCCATCAAAACCACATTATTTTGATAGTTGCTTCGTAATTGACAGTCTGGCAGCTTCCTGGGTACTACCACAAGAATGTCTGTAGGTTGTCCATGTAAACTAGCCCTAAGAGAGATTTTATAGACAGGCTAGCATGTATATTGAGTGTTTCACTTTAGTTAGGTGTAACTAAACCCTTTGTTCAAAATAAATTGCAATCAGGCAGGTCCTTCATTGCAGAAGGGTATTCACCTGTCCCTTCTGCAATAAAATAACTATACTTGCCTGATCACAATTTTTTTAAATACACCCACTTGTTCCTGATCTGTCCCCTTTCCTCTTCTTTATTTTCTCGGACCAAGTCCCAGCAGGTGCATGGGTAACCCAGGATGCATCCGCTATCCCCGGCATCCTTCGCTGAGGTTTTTTTTTTCTTTTTGAGAGAAGATAGCAATCGAGCAGGTAAGTATGTTTTATTGCAGAATATCCTGTCCTTTTCTGCATTAAAAACCTGCATGATAGTTCCGCTTTAAAGAGCACATATTTCTGACCAAAAGAAGGAGACATACAACAGATGCACAGGAATCAATGATAAAATGAATTTCCAGACAATGGTTCTGAAACCATTGTGCACTCACGCAATGTGTACAGTAAAATGGGTAGTAAACCAACCATAACAACCAGTTAGAATTTCATTTACTGTGTTCCAACAGTACAATGTGGATTCATACCGTTCTGAGGTGTCCTAATATGTACTTTCACTGACTGTAATGTTACAAATCTGTAATAGAAAAACATGGGCTCCAATATTCTAAATTTTAACACATTGGCTAGTTGTATCCTGACATTTTACACATTGCTATTAACTTTGTGTTGCATATTGTCTGAAAATATTTCACAATAGTTATATATTATTGTAACAGTAAATGTGTTTTTTTTATAGTAATTATATGTTTGAAAAATATTGTAACAGCTATTTTTCCCCACACTTTAAAATTGCTTAATGCAAGCTAATTGTATATTACCACACATGAAAATAAATTATATAGAAGGATTTTTTTGAAATCTGCAGTGAAGTTTTCTAAAATGTCATGTTTGCTTTTAGGCCCCTCCATACATACGGGAGTATGCCAGAGTATATGTAGGAGGTAACAAGACTCCGTCCTCAAAGGTAATATATATATATTATAAAAAAAAAAGGCTAATCTTTTGAGAATAAACATGTTCAAGCTTTAGAATTTTTAGGTTTAACTAGGGGGAAAGAAGCATTTTAATTACAGTTCTTACAAACAAAATTATAGAAGCTAAAGGCTTTTATATACAGTTTAAGAGACCTTCAGTTCACTTTCACTAATCAAACTCCTTGTTTAATGTTGTTAACCCCATTGGTCACTATGAGCAATCACTACACATTTGTTCTCCTTTTGTTCGTTTTATCCCTTTTATTTTTTTACAATCCCTCACATTGTATTTTATTTTTAATGTACGTTTATCACTTTGTATGTCTTTTGGATAAAAGTTTACTAGGGTTCTAGCTTACTCCTACATTACTTACCTTTACTAAATAATACTAGAACTTTAAGCAGAAGTAAACTTAAAAAAAAAAAAAAATCAGTTACCAGATATCAAATATCAGTTATCAGATCCCTCGATGGCACTGGAGAAGTCTTCGATCGGGTCCCGCTCCATCCTGGAATTCTCCTTTGGCCCAGCACGGAGGAAGCACCAGGCGCCACCCTCTTTGCCTTTTTTCTGCATACGTCACCTGATCTCACACTGCACATGTGTGAGATCGGGTGACGAAGCCTGCTGTAAAGGAGAAAAAAAAGATCGCAGTGTGCAAGCGTGAGATCAGCATCTCTTTCCCCTCATTGTAGTAAAATGCCCCTTCTGCGCATGCCCATGTTCAGAAGAAGCAGACAGAAGCCTTCCAGGATGTGTGATGTAAGTATCCCCACATTTTCCTAAAAGAATCACACCACCTATTGTAACTTTGCTACTGTATATACCAGTTTGGTGGATTTATCCATTAAAACCTATTGATTAATATAAAAAGTACACAAGAGGGAACAATGAAAAAGCAGGTGAAGCAGTGGGAAAAGTTTTCGATTTAAAAAAACAAAAGACATCCATTTCATTTTTGTATATGATTTTGGAATTTATCTATGAACAAACATAGAGGTGTTCTATAGCAAATCCTGAGTTGTAATATATAAATTGAAGAAAGGAATGAAAAGAAAGCCAGGGATTTTTAAACGCGGTGAATTAATTTAAATGGACAGTTCAAAAATTGGGCAAACAGATGCAGTTTTACAGAATTACTGGTCTTCCCTGCTGCTCTATTTTTGGAGGGGGTAAAGACCATGTGCTAGACAGTAGATTCCTTCTGAATTTATATAAACAACTGAGAATCTTGTGTCCTGACGCGTTTCGCTTCTTAGGCTTCTTCAGGGGACTTAGTAAGAAACGTTCAACTACTGGACATGAGCTTATTGGAAAAAAAAAAAAAAATAAAAAAGAAAAAATCCTATAAATTAACACAATATAAATAGACAAAAACATAATCCATTATGCATGTTAAATCAATGTAATCTTAATACAAAGAACGTAGTCATAACAGTGGTTAATGCATAGAAGCGTGAAAAATGTCAGTAAACACAATATGGTGTGTAACATAGTAATAGTGATCATCTTAGTGTCATAGTACTTACTCGGGTTTCAAAATATGATGGAGCGATGTTTCAGAAAGGAAGGTGCATATATAGTAACACCAATCTGATAAAAAAGGGGGGGGGGTTATTATTATTATTATTATTATTCTTGTAATATGCAACATTTTAAAGTAAAAAAAAAAAAAAACTGGGGTTTGTGTTTTCTGAATAAAACTGTACAGCTTTTTTCCTCCCTCTTTCCTATGTGTACAGGATGACCTGGACTTGCTGTCCTCGCAGAGTCGTACTGAGTTTCTCTTTTTACGGGGTCAGAAAAGAAACCGATTGCCTTCATCACCATCTCCATCATCATCGGCCTCTCAGCAGGAGCTGACACAGCAGCGTACTGAGCAGGCACTGCGAGAGCTCTTCCAGCATGTCCACAATATGCCCGATTCTACTAAAAAGAAAAAGCTCCTTCGCCAGGTAGGCTGATAATGCAAGATACGATTATTCCAAGGACTAGAATAAACCTTTGCTGACTGAAATGACATAGGTTGTCCTTGCAGCCTTTTTCCTCCTGAAAATGCCAGTTTCCTAACTGCAATACTGATCTAGTGGCTTTAGTATTTTGAGTAAATCAAAAATGGACATGTATATCTGCTTTTAAAGAGTCGCTCTTGCTCCAGGCTTCTTTTTTTGTCTAAGCCCCAATATGGTGAAGAAAACAGAACCTCTTTGAAATGAGGTTCTTTTCTTTTCAGTGCTTGTATTTTATTAGGACTGGAAATGGAGTTTTTAATTCACTAGCTTTATCGTTCTGCAGACTCCTCGCCAGTTAAGATTTTTGACGTGGATAGAGCAGGGAAGGATTAAAGTCTCAGTTTTAATTTTTCGACACATCTGAATAGTGATAGGAAGTACAAGCAATGTTCTACAGAAAACACATGTACTTATGTTATTACAAAATCTAAAATAATGTTTTAAAATAAAGTTGTTAAAAGTTAATGTTAACGCATCAAAATATGCATGAAGGATTCTCTATATTGCTCCAGCTCCCTGAAATTATTTTTAGTTTTGGTCAAAATAGTCATGCATTGTTGCCCACATGACATTTGGAAGGTCCTTGACTGCTAAAGTAAACCACTTACATAAAAATATAGTGTCTGCTTTTGCTGCTGATGAGTCACCGATCTGAAACAAGACTACAGAAAGTCAAACAGATCTCAGAACACAATGTCCTTTTTTTCATGCTTGTGTGTGAAGCACAGTTTTTTTTTTGTTTTTTTAACTAAAATAGATTTATTGCAGAAAGGAACAGATGATCTCCCTTTTGCAATAAAATATACTTATTGGCCTGATCGCTTTCCTCAACTGTCAAAAATGCGCAGCTCGGTGTAGGAATCGAAGATTCCCCACACATCACCTGCGGTTGCTGGGACTAATTTAACTCCTGCTCAGAAATTGTCATCCTGCCCCCTAATAACTGACCAATATGGATTAAATTATGCAAGAAGATTTGCCAACAATGACAAACAAGGGGTTTTGATTTATGTTACATAGTAAGTTTAGACTGGGGTTATGCTGCCCTCCACTGGCCAAATTGTAAAATGTAACTAGGGCTTTCTATATGTAGAAGTGGTGTACAAAACTATTATTAATTATTATTACACAGTATTTATATAGCACCAACATATTACGTAGCACCGTATATAGCCCATAGTCATGTCAACAGCTGTCGCTCAAAGGGGCTCACAATCTAATGTCCCTACCCTAGTCATATGTCTTTAATACAGTCTAAGGTCAATTTTTGAGGGGGAGCCAATTAACCTAACTGCGTGTTTTTGGAATGTGGGAGGAAATCCACGCAGACATGGGGAGAACCCGCAAACTCCATGCAGATAGTCCTGGCCGAGATCTAAACCTGGGACCTTGTGCTGCAAAGGCCAGAATGGTAACCACTGTGCCACTGTGCTGCCCATAAACTTATTTTTTAATTAAGATATATAATTGCAATTTAATGTATAATTATCTGTGTATTGTAACGTATTGGTGTGTGTTTTAAGCCAAAAAAAGAGTTATCATCAAAAGAAGTTGTCTGTTTTTAAGAGCACTTTTTTAATAAGAAAAAAAAAATCTTACATGTGTTTTGTTTCTGGTTTTTGTTTTAGTTTAATAAACATAATGCAGGAACCCCAGATGTCACCGGAAATAGACACACACGCTCACGGTCTTTTAGTGGAATGATTAAGGTAAAGCCTTTTTTTTTTTTTTTTTTTTTTTTTTTTTGTATGCACACCTTTGGCAAACAAAATGCATGTTCTCCAATATTTTCGCTAATTACTTTATTTTGCACCAGGATAGGTGAAGCCTGCCAGCCCTATATTATAAACACATAGTAGGTGTTACTAAGCTGTTAGAAAGCCAATGAAACTGTAATTTAAAAAATATTAGGTCTGTGTTGTGATGTTTTGAGGATTTCAGAATGGAACACTTATCACAGTATTGGAAGATCAAAAAGCTTCCTTTACTACATGTTTTTAGCCAATAGATAATCTAGGCACAGGGCGACTTGCTAAAGTAATCCCTTCCCAAAGCTTTTACATTGTTTGCAGACTAAAGTTGAAGAGGTAAAGTCCAACTTTACAAGAAACAGGATCATGCAGGTGGTTATTGCAAAAAGGAACAGGTGATGTCTCATCTGCAATAACTACTCTTACTGCCGATCGCGCCAGGAATATGCAAAAAGACTGAGCTGCAAATGTGTAACGTCAACTTTGGTTGCTGGGATAACTTAGCAATCCCATCTTCCCTTGCGTGTGCCAGTGATTGATGGGTGATTGCCGAAGATCTTCGTTGGGCAGAGGAAGAAAGGAAAATGGCGGCTCCCTGTGGGGAAACACGGTTAGATCAGTAATAGTTGGTTTGGTTCACATTTCTATCCTATGGCCTTCAGGAATTACCAGTATATCTAAATAGCTAGCTACATATCAACAGTTTTAACCAACATGCTGGTGACCTCTAAACATTATGGGCCTGATTTATCAAAGGTTTGCGGGATCACCCAGCTTCACCAATGAAAGTGTATCCTCTCCAGTCTTGGAGAGCCTTAAAAAATAAGGCCCTACAGCTCTGGCTTCTCCTAACAAAACAGTAGGTTGGGGTCTGTGGTTGATTTATTTCAGTGAATACATGTGGCACTACACATCTTTTTTTTATATTGTACACATAACAAAATGCAAAGTGCTAAACGTTTTCTTGTATATAGCGTGACAAGAAGGGTTAGAGAGTTTTTGTTGCCTTTTATGTACCTATTGATGTCTTTACCGTACTTTCTGACAAAATAGAAAGTGATACATAAAAAAAAAACAAAAAAAAAAAAGGGCAAAAGAGAGTGCATGTCCTAAATATTGTCCTATCATTTATATGAAACTAAGATATCATTCTTGTGTAGTAAAACTTTTCTGTTTTTATCAATTTACCAGCGCAAAGTATTAGGAGGACAGGTGTCATCTGAAAAGAAAAGCAGGACAATATCTCCACCACTCCCCTCACATGGATCTCAAGTTAAAGAAAATCTGAAATATGTAAGTAGAGATATATATTATTCACAAACTCTGAATCAAGCATTCTAAAATGTAATATACTGTAGTATATGAGTTTATTGTGAAGTATGTTGCCTGCATTTCAGATTAGGGGTTGCATATCAAGCAGAACAGAAGTTTATAACTATAGCTAAATATCGTGCACCCCACCCCACCATCCCCAAATATTTGCATTGGTAAAAAAAAAATAGCCAATTGATTAATTTGATCTTTTCTGTTTTATTCATTTTCTCCAAAAGGCTTACTCATTACAACAAAACATGCAATCATAAGTAATAAATGATTCAATTTTCTAGTAAGACAAATTTTTCCATCTAAAGCATTGCGAAAGAGATATACCAAATTATGATACTGGCAGTGTTATTTATTCTATTATACCACATATTATCAAAGTTAAAGAGCTCTCTCTGCTGGTAAGGTACTACTTACTGCTACACATTAGTGGGTGGGTGGGGGCGGGCGNGGTCATGAAGCATTAGCAAGGTTCCGGCAGCGGGCCACTTATAGGATTGAGCTCCTCATTGGCCGCGTTTGGCATTTCCAGCACTCCCCCCTCAGCTACACGTGGGATGTGCCAGGAGGCTTTTTGAGTTACAGGGGCTTCTTGGCGACCCATGGTCTTGTGTCATATATAGCGATGTCTCAGGCTGTGTGTAGCCTGCTGTTACCCAAGTGTATGACGCTGTGGTCGCTGCACAACATCCATGTTACATTCCTGACACAATGCCACAGCTCCGTACCCAAGCTGCTCAACTGCTCTCTATGTTCGGCAGCACATATCTGTGTGAGCAACTATTCTCTACAATGAAGATGAACAAAACATTTCACAGGAGGAGTCTTACTGATAAACACTTTCACTCAATCCTGAGGATTTCCTCAGCTCTAAGCCTGACCCCAAACATTGATGAACTAACATCCAAGAAGAGATGCCAGGTATCTGGCTTGGACCACGAATAAATGTTATCTTTATGTACTTATCGTTGCTACTCCAAGGCATGGACTTGAAAGGTTGGTTTTTCATAGAAGAAAATTTTTAATAGTATTGTGAGCCTGTGCAAAAAGGTTACCATTGAAATTTAGCCCAGAAGGCTACAAATAGAGGAAGATATATAATATTTTTTCTTAAATAAAAAAATGTTTAGGCCACTTTAATATAGGCTTGTTCCAGATTGAATGTTAAGCAAAACCTCTGTTTTCATATGAAAAGGTTTTATATCTAATGAGAAGAAAAAACATTCTAAATTTTTTTTTCAATAAATTTCAACGACTTTGTCCAAGTTTTTAATTTTGACTCACTGTGTATTTGAGTTTGACACCCCTGAGTTGGAGGGTTCATACATTGGGCCTGATTTATTAAAGCTCTCCGAGGCTAGAGAGGATACACATGCATCAGTGAAGCTGGGTGATTTAGCAAACATGGATCTGGTCCAGGATTGAAAACATTTACTAACAAATATCAATCTACTTTTAGGAAATCTTTTCCAGGTTTGCTGGATTATCCAGCTTTACTGATTTTGAAAGTGTGTCCTCTCCAGCCTTGGAGAGCTTTAATAAATCAGGCCCTTTGCATTCACTTCACTAGTAGTACTGTGTTTCCCCGAAAATAAGATACAGTTTTACATTAACTTTACCTCTGAAAATCGCATTAGGGCTTATTTTCAGGGGATGTCTTATTTTTCTCATGTACAACAATCTGTACATGTATTTGTTCATGTACAAAAATCTACATACCATGGCCACATATGTGAACACACATAACGTAATGTGGGGGCACTATATTATGTGGGGAATGCATTCTCCCTATGCGTGCCCCCATACAAAACAAAGCATGCCCCCATATGTGAAGATACATACGGTACTTAACTGTGGGAGCACTATATTATGTGGGGTATGCATTGTCCCCATGTGTGCCCCCACACAATACAAAGCACCATTTGCCCCCCCCCTAACATTTACTATATTTCCCCAAAAATCATTGGTGTCAGTGGAGGTCAGCATTTGGTAAAAAAAAAAAATTAAACGTACTCGCCACTACGGATACCGTACTCTGATCCTGCAGTGTGCATCCTGGCTGCTTCCGTCCTCTTCTCTTGGTATACCTTTACCGCCGGGTACCACGTGACTGCTCTCTCGGAAGTCTGCTGCAACGGCTGCTCTGTAGCACAAAGAAGCTGCCAATAGGGCTTATTTTCGGTGGTTGGGCTTACATTGCCCCCTAGGGTTTATTTTCGGGGAAACACGGTAGAGTAGCTTTAGTAAGTTTGTTGTGCTATGTATATATCTGAGAATAAAGACCCAAAATCCAACAAAGGAAATTCTAAAAAGAATCATGTTATTTGTAACTGAACTTTATAAATTCACAAACTCTTATTGTGTAGCTGTGCTTGTCTGCAAACAGCCAGAACTTCTCATGATTAGATTCCTGTTAACAGATTGAGGCCCTACAATTGCTTTGCATCTACCCCCTTCTACCCAATGTTGTTGTTTTTCCTATTTGGGATGTGGCATGGTCAGATCCGATTGACCCTACCACAAGCTAAATTCAAAGATTTGAGGAAATAGCTGTAGTGGAGTTTGCAAGCACAAAAAAACAAGACTTTGTCTACTACCTAAATACAAATTATTTGAGTAAATTAGCCATATACAGCGGATGTAGAGAAGAGTGACTCCTACTTTTTTCGATAGTCCATATGCTTCCAGAGTTATCAGTTATTTCAAATGCAGTTTATTCTAAAGTCTGGTAATTTGGTAAACTAGCATTGCCTTTATAACTGTCTGTGTTGTACGGTAGGGCTGAAAGTTGGGGTAAGGTAATAAGCCAAATTTAAGCATGCAAATATTTGCTAAAGAGGCACTTGTTAGACAGTTAATTATAATCTTTGCTTGTCTATCTAATTAGATTCCCAATCCCAAAATCTTCTAAGTGTGCAGTTATAAATACATCTGCTAGTTGGGTATGGTTAAGTATGCCATTACCAGTGCTCAACCCAGAAATTTTTTTAAGCTGGTTTGGAAGAAACTGTAGTTGGTTGGCAGCCCCTGTATTGTGACTAAACTCATCAGTATCAACCAAAAACAGCTGGGTGGTTGCTGAAACGCGTCAGGTGGTGCACCCGGCTAAAAGGGGCTTGGAAGCACACTGCATTAAGTATAAATCGATATTTGTGTACACTACGACTCTTGCTTGCTGTTTAGTAATAAAAAGTTTTACAGAGAACAGAGAGCAATCTACTAGCCAACAACCATGCACAAAAAATCATTTAAGTGTAAGTGACCTAAAACACTTGAAAAAGCCCTAGAGGAGCTGTAGTATGTGCTAAAGATACAGAACACATGTCACAGCTCCTCTAGGGCTGCGGGAGTAATCAGGAGAGTGGAGCTGTCAGCATAGCAGAGCTCCGCTGACTGCTCTGCTCCCTGATTGGCTGAGGAAAGGGGAATCCTGATGATGCTTGAGCAGTCATCAGGTTTTCCTATTTCTCAGCCAATCACAGAGCACAAGAGATGAAGGGCACATGGCTCCCTATTCAAGTTTAGTGCTGAATGGCTGAGAAATGTAAAACCTCAGCCAATCACAAAGCACTAGAGGTGAATGGAGAGCCTTGTCCTCATTTAACCCCTAGTGCCCGGAGATCCCTCACAGTCAGGAGTCCCATGGCTGTACTCATGTCATGATTGCAGCCCTGAGAATCATCCTGTCATTGGGATAACCTGTCAAAAAAAAGTTTAGTTACACAAACACACATACATTTAATAAAATAATTTAACATTAAAGCCTTGTCCAATTTTCTATACATATTTTAACCCTTTCAGGGAATGAGTAAGGGGTTTTATGTACCCCTGTACTCATTCCCTGAAAGGGTTAAAAGTAAAACTTTTATAAATGCTTATGTAAAATTGCAGCATTTCGTGTTAAAACGCATCATAGGCGTTTATAAAAGTTTTTTAGCGTTTTAAAGATAAGCTTTAAAACACTTTTAAATGCGCATAAAACAAATATAAACGTGATAGTAATGTAAACAGGTGATGGTAATGTTTTCTCTTTTATATAAATGTTTAAAAATAGGACACAATGAATGTATTTATCCACATCAATTGTATTGGCGTTTCCAACAATTATGTTTTGAATGTTAGAAGTGGTGGCCATTTCATGTCCTACGTTTATACTTGAGTCATTGTAGTGTTTGTTTTTTCTTTTGATGTTTTTATTTAGGTATGTATAATAATTAATCTTTTGGAGTTATCCAGATTACAATTTATTAAAATATACAATGGTCAAGGGGGAGGGGGGGTCTTTGCCAGTCTCTGGTTTGCATAGATAATATTTCTAATCGAGCTTGCAAACTTGGAAGGTTGGTATTAGCATTCTGCAGAAAGCAAATTACATTTATTGCACTTATGTGAGGACTTCAACTCTGTCAGTCTTTCCCAACTTTTTTTTTATCATGAAGGAATCTTTGAAAAAACTTTCAGCTCTTCAATGAACTTCAGTTTAAATTACTATACCCACAAGTAAGGGTATATTAGAATAGTGGTCAGTGGAAGAAATTCCTTTTACGTTGCTAGCCTGTGAAAAGAATGTCGCCCTTATAGATGATAAAAAGGTTCATTAGTGTCTCTTAAACTGACCTGAGAGGTACAATTTGCTCATTGCTCAAGGAACCACCAGGGCTCCCCGGAACTCTGGTTGAGAAACCCTACTGTAGCACACATGGATGAATGTTTGTTTTTCTTGGGAGGAGGATGTATCTTCCAAAAATAAAAGTACATCTGCATACAGAGCATTTTTTTTGTTCCCATCTTTCTTAAGAATACTAAAAATCAGAGTTGTCAAAGTAAATGTTTTGATATTTACCGTACAAAATCTATCTATTGATCTGGCAGAATAATGGAGCTGTGGAGCGTTATTTATGCTGTTTTTCATGTATCACTACAAATGAAATCTCCATTTTCTGATTGATCACACAATGTTAATTACCAAGAATGGCAATTGTGAAGACGTGATTGTCAAAACATTCAGACAATAGAACATTTAAATACATTCGATGTCTACACAAGAACGCGTTGCTGCAATTTTCAGGCTATTTGAAGCTCACTGAGCAGCTGTATCCTAGAAAGAACACTGCACCTGCAGTTAAGTAAGAAAAACTGTTTAAATACCTGTAAGCAACCAGTGTGTAAGTAAAGTAAGTTAGAAATATCACAAAGTGTTTTTAGTTTACTTCAGCTTTCTATAAGGTTATTCTTCAATAGAAACCTGAACTAATGTATACAGTATATACCAGCGGTCGCCAACCTTTCGGACCTCACGGACCACTAAATTCATAATTTTAAATCCCGCGGACCATTAATATGAATTTTTTAAAAAAAGATAAATACATTTGTAAAATAATGATCCTCCTAATGGTGTCTGACGAGGACTGTGGAGGCTTTGATTCATTGATTGGTTAAGTGAAGTATTACTATAGGTACTATTATCATTAGTTGCTTTATCTTTGGTATTACTAGGGAAATACAAAATATTAAATTGCTTTTTCTCAGTCATTGTGGGTTTATTTCATTTGAATTTAAGACCAAACAAGAAATGATATTTTTCAAAGTCAAACTATTTGATGCCAATAAATATAACAGGTAAAGAAAATACACAGTTAGGTCATACTTACCTAAAAGAGCATCGGAGTATTAAACAAATAAAATAAAACCATCGGTTGAGAGTCGGTATTCGCGGAGCGGGATGACTGTTTTAATGATCGAAGAATTGGTTGAAATGGTTAAGACTACAGTGACGTCACGCTGCGCCTCCCTTGTTTGCCAGTCTCTAGTACAGTTTATGAATTTAGTGCAATATAAGGGGAAAATTGTCATTTTGAAGATTTTATTAGAATATTATTTTTGTTTTATTAATAATACAACATAAAAATTGCAAATAATGTCCAAATTTTTCTGTGGACCACTGGCTGGCAAATGCTAGTATATACCGTTACTTTGCAACCAATAATGTCATTGAACCTGCCTTTCCAATAATAACTGTAGCCAGCTCCTATTTTATTTTATTTTTTGAGGTTTTATTGGATGAATTCAGCATAACGTTAAAACATAAATAAAAAATACAATATAAAACAGTGATATAATCGTACAGAGGAATGTTATTAACAGAGGGTAGGAGCTAGTATTAACAAAGTCAAGATCCACAGGGTTGAACACTCTAAATAAAACATATAATTTTTTTTTCTACGTTAACACATGCAATCTTACTTAAAACAGTTCAGCTAATTCACCTAATGTTTTCTTGTTTTATTACAAAGAGTATGGATAATAAATGAATGGAATGTGGTGGGTTATCGGGGAGCTCCCAACTTCTAAAATTATGTGGGTATGTGTGTGTACTTGTATTTTTGGCTTTGGGTATGCCTAATTGAGGATCTTAGACAAAAAGTTATTGGCTTTTATACATATATACTTTGCTGTCTGGATGCTGTACATACTGGTAATATTGGTGATAGTAATTGTTCTGATTGCAGACATTATATATTATATACATATTTTTTTTCATTTAAAATGCCAATTTCTAGCTCTGTAACTGTTATGTTCTAACTACAATGTTCTAACTACAGGTTCCCCAAGATTCTCCAGCAATGTACTTTACCCGGGCAAAACTGAAACTTTCAGATGAATTCCAGGAAAGAAAACATGGGAAAGAGGTCAGTTTTTTTTTTAAGGTGGGGGGGATTATAACAAAAAATGTAAAAAAAAAAAAAAATACTCATAGGCCTTTAAAGGACATTTTGTCATGACACAAACAAGACGCCTGTCATTCTTGATTTCCTTTTAAGAACACTTACTCACTGCTGTAATAGTTTTGACCCCCTTGCTCCTAAGTAGAGATCAGGTATTTGTTTATATCAGAAATGCAAAGCACCAAAGCTAATACCAGCCAGCAATTAGCTTTTTCAGATCAAAGTCAATGGCCTTTCTTATTTCTCTTATGACAAGTGTACTGTTACTACTGTGTCATCACAGGTGGTGCGCACATTGTTTTCCCTTGAATTCAATAAAGGAGAAAAATTTTGATTGATATTTTTCAAAATCATAATTCACCTTATCAGACCTCAAAAGAAGGGTGCATGGCAATCTTATAGCTAAAATAGTTCTGAGTGGGGGAAAATGTTCCCTGAGTTTTTGCAAATTAGGCAAAGAGTACATTTTTTTTGCCTATATATTTTGAGGAAGTTTCATGAAATCCAAAGTCTGCTTTCAGTCATTCATACTGACATCATCAGTAAGACAGGATCAGCAGAAGAGAACACATGTCATAAGCACAGTGGCTCAGTGGTTAACACTCTGGCCTTTGCAGCGCTAGGTCCCAGGTTCGTATCTAAACCAAGACACTATCTGCATGGAGTTTGCAGGTTCTCCCTATGCTTGCGTGGGTTCTACAGGTGATCCAGTTTCCTCCTTACATTCCAAAAACATGCAATTAGGGTAAATGGCTTCCCCCCTAAATTGACCTTAGACTGTGTTAATGACATGACTATGGTTTGGACATTAGATTGTGAGCTCCATTGAGGGACAGCTAGTGACATGGCTATGGACTTTGTACAGTTCTGCATAATATGTTGGTGCTATATAAATACTGTATAATAATAATCCTCCATATAGAATATTACATACAAAGTATAACCAATTATATTAATATAGTCATCAAAACAACTATCTGAAGTGCTGGCTTTACAAAGTTTCAGTAGTAACAGTAATGATGTGTTTGCAACAAATTTATTTTTAAAAATATTTCAACTTTCTCTTTGTTTCAATAGGGATCCAGCAAACTAAAGAGAACTCAGCAGTTATCAACACAAGAAACATCAATCTGAGCATCATCTAGGGGATATTGTTTTTTTCAGATTATTATTTTTTGTTTACTTTTATATATGCAATTGTTTTATCCTGTGGACAACTGTTACAAAAAAAGCTGTGACCTAACTAATCCTGTGTAAACGTGTACCCATCTCTGGCCTGTTTTATTGTAGCATTTTGGTTTTTTAATATTTTTTTTTTTTTTTTTACATTTTTATTTTTTAACACCAAAAACCATTTTTTAAGCAACAAGCTATTGTCTAAATACTAAAGCCTTTTAAACATGTACATGCATGTTTTTAAACTTTATATTACAGTTTGCATTTGTTATAGAGATATAATGTGATGCTATGTAATTAGATGGGCTTCCAGTTCATCAGGAGTTATATGTATATACAGCAGTGGACAAATCAATGAACCATTTGAGAAGCCATGAATTTTTCTAAGTTTTCTAGGCGCTTGAGATTTGTTCAAAACTGTATTATGTTTGTGGTGCCTTCACATGAGGAAGTTTCTATACATACCAGCATAGTGAAGTTTTTGTATGCTGTTTTGGTGGCGGACATAGAATTTTAAAAACTTAATACACCCAGATGTAATATTTATGTTTTGGTAGATGCTGGTGGACTGAAAACTGGACTCATCTGTTTTATCTCATTAGAACAAGAGTTCCAACTCAATTCTTTGCTGGCAACATATAGGCTAGGTTTTTCATATATTAACATTTTCCGACTCTTTGTAAACCACACCTTACTAAATTGACTAATGGTATAGACCTGCTACTAATGTGTGGGAATAATGGCCACCAAGGTCTGGAGTTGGGCACCCTTGCTCTACGGTTACAATGTCAAAACATTTGTCACCTTCCCCTGGAGAAAGAATCTGGAATTTTCCAGGGGAATGGGAGGAGCGGGCCTGCTGCCGGGGAAATCTAGCAGATTCCTGCACAAAGGCAACTCTTAACTTAATACTACATTTGGGTACAATGAAAAAAAAAAACTATGAATGTGAATATGATTGTATGTGGAGGTTTTGTAAAGTTCTCTTATATGGAATTTGTGGGCTGATTTAACCGATTGACTAACTTGTTTTCAGAATGATAGTAACTGTTTAGGTTACATGGAATATGTATGTGTTAAATGGGTAATGAGGATGATTGGTGTGAATTTAAAAGGTTATATAACCATCCTTCAGCCAGTTAAGACTATGAGATCAAAGTAAATATCTACCATGGTTCTTTAGCAAATATCTGTTGTCAAGGTAAAATACTGTGAGAAAACTGCTGCTGAAGCAGCCCAGGCCAGCTTTGGTTACACTGTCAACATTCCTCTATACGTTCGGTACTTTTAAAATGACTGCACCTTTGTTGAATGCACACCATTGATTTGCAAAGTCCAAAGCTACATTTATTAGGGTGTTAAGTATTTTGTGTCTGAATATAGTATCAGGGCAAGTAAAACGGGGGTAGAAAGCTAAAAAAAAAACATTTATCCACCACTATTTAGCTAGCTACAGTGCCATTTAATGTCCTCTTCATTTAGTGTTTGATATAGGGAAGGGAATCTGTCAGATGTCATTATTAAGGTGTTGGAGGCTGCTGTTGCCCAACTTACATATTAACATTGTGGTAACAAGTTTTGCAGCTTGGGCACCTGTATAAATTAACTGCCTTAGAATAATGTTCGGGAACATACATTGTGAATATGCATCCATGCATTTGCACTGCGCTTATGTTTGAATGAGCTTTTTTACTCATCCAGATTTCTTTCAAACTGTTATAGCAGTTATGTGCACAACTATGGACAAACTTTTTTGATTCGTCAAGAATATGCAAAAGGATATGTTCAGTTTGTGTGAACATGAACATTTTCCAAGGCAAATACTAACTTCTGCTTTAGTCAAAGCACTGGCTTACCCCCCTATTCCTGTGTGTTCCCTACTGTTCTAAAGTTAGTAAGCTGTATACAATGCTTTGTGGTTTATAGGAAGAGCTGTTTTTTTATACTGTGTACAAATGTGTGTCTGTATTCCTGATTTCTGTTTTTTTTAGAGCAGATTCTTTGCTTCTAAAGCTTATAAAGAAAATGCATCCTAGAACAGTTGCATCTACTGGCCTTGTTCTGTTTATACAGAAGGTGGATCACAAAACATCTCAGTATATCCTACAGAGTAGTGCAGTGTAAGATGCTTTAATCTATTCTTCTCTCCTAAATGCCTTAACCCTTGTGTTTGTAGCTTGTGGTTTTTTTTTTCCCCGAATGCGCCGTTGCATGGGATATGCTCTATGAGTTCATTTTTATTGGGATATTACGAACAAAACCATAAAAACAACAAAACACAGACAGTAGACATATTGATAATAAAGCTGACCTACAATCTTCTCTTCAGTTTACAGGATTCTCACCTGTACTAAAATTGCTTACTCTGATATAAATGCAAAACCTTAAGATGTGCATGTTTTGGGTTCATTTGTTTCTAATCTGCTTTTATCTACAAAGTAAAAAATTGCATTTGTACAAGTCAGGTGTGTTGTTTAGCATGTGGATGTTCATTAAGAGGCCCAGAGGTTAAACCAAAAAGTCATATTTATGATATCATTGCATTTACTAATACGTAGGCATAATTGGAAGTGGGCCCTGACCCAGTCATGCCGTTTAAATGATAATTTGTCAGACAGGAAATCTGGGGGCTGTTGGTATAATGCAATATGTATTATTTTTATATATATTTTTTTATGGCATTTTTTTATTCAGTTTGTGATAGCTATTTAATGCCTTTTGTCAGAAAAAGGGTCATAGGACATCTTCAATTGGTGAACCTAATTGTATGGTCTCACAGGTCAGTTTTATTTTGTCATGAACAGAATTAATGTGGGATACTCTTCTTTCCAGCTGTTTCCTTTTGTCACTGAACCCACCAAACAAAGCCAGACCTTTTTTAATTAGGCAGCTATTTAAGTTAAGGAACTTAGCCAAACAAGTCTTGACAAATATATTGCTAGACTAGGTTTGTCTTCATGAGCTGGCTTGTAAATAAGAAGCACTGTTTGCCTTTCTGGATACCTTTCTTTAACATTTGCTCTTCCCAAGGGATTTTCTCTTTGCTTTTAATGGCCCACTGGACAGTATGGGAAATTCTGAGAGTTATAAACTGCTGCCCAAGTGGTGGAGTTTAGTTTGGCTTTTTTGTATTCACCATATTAATGTAATTAAATAGGAATTAATTCTCTTATTAGTGAATGCAATTGTAGTGTGAAAAAAAAAAATACAGTTATTGGTCTGATCAAGATATATGCTCAAACAGCACATTTGCTTGTGAATAATTAGAAAAGACTTGATAGTTATTGATCAGCTAATATTGGAACAAATATTGTACTAAATATAGCTTATGTCTAGTACATGGATTTTTATTTCTGATCTGATAAATGGTCAGTTCTGAAATTATTTCAATATGCCAGCTAGTCATAATTTTGGTTGGCCTTTTCTTTTTATTATATCATATATGAACAGACTAGATGCGTTCGTTACCTTGTTTACTTTTGATCAGTATTATTTTAGGTGTATAAATGATAGAGCATATCTGCTCAGGAACTCCCATCTGCCCTATGGTTCCCCATCACTGCCATCACTGATCGAAAGGGCAGAATATGATACGCGTGTGTGCTGTGTTTTAAGACTTCTGATTTGATCATAAGCAATTGAAAATTATTTGGGTTGGTTGAGTTCAAAATTGTCAGGGAAGTTGCTCACTAGTACTTAAGGCGTACTTGGCCTTAAAATATAGGAAACCCTTTGATTAATAAATGTGTGATTTGGGGAAGGGGGAAAAGTTTCTGCAAAGTAAACAGTAGTTGACTTTAGTTACACCCTTTATCAAATTGTTCCGTTTTACAAACCTTCCCCTTGGAAACAAGATTCCATAATTCTTAAACTGAAGTGGTGCTGTACTGGTTACCCACCATCTGTTGAGGAACGTTTGGGGTTTATATTGTAATACTTTTTTGGGGTTATTGGGCTTAATTGGATATTAATCTTTAGTAATATGAGTTTGACAATAAAGGGTATCAGTTTGACTATAAGCCCTGACTGTGCAAATTGAACCAAGGGTTGTCATTGCCGATTATCTGCAATACATTTTTGTCAGATTTTCATACAGGAGTCAGAAAGTCATGCGTGTAGCTTAGGCCTTACTTAAAATGTGATAAGTTTTCTTATGTTAACCACTGGAAAAAAAAACATGACACAAACATGGCCTTGTTCATGTTAATCTGTGACGTGCCTTTTTGTTTCTACTTTCTGGACTCAAAGCCATGATTTCTACTTTTGTAAGATATTGGACAAGATATCCAAATTTTCTGTCCCCTTGTCATAAACTGTCAATAATCTATTTACAATCCAATCTGCCATCTTATATATCGATGGGCTGCAGTAGTCTTTCGAACATTAAATGGCTAGACTCTTGTCCAATATATAACCTAAAACTTTAGTTTGGTATTTTAACTGTGACCACATAGAGATAAATCCCTAAATATCCCCAAATACTTGAGGGGGTAAGCAGCTTTTGTATTGGGGTATTAGTAAAGCAGTGTATTGGTCTTGCAATACCGTGCTTTTTGATGACAAGAGAAAATAATCTGTGATATTATATGGTTATGTTTTATAGGTCTGCAGTGGTTTTAGTAGTTAGATTTCTTTTCCATACATTTGTGATTGTGAAGTTCCTAAAACACTTGACTTTTGTTCACGAGAAAGGCTTTACATTCCTAAACAAGTCTATGGGAATGCCAAACAAACTTGAAGCTCTTCCTAAACACTCCTTATTACTCCTGCAATAATCTGATATGTTAAAACCAGTAAAAGCTTTTTCCACTGAACTAATGAAATGCATATTAGGTCCTCTCCACATTTTGCATTGTGTTATTGCAATGTGTAACTGTGTGTTAAACTACGTTAGGCAGTCAGATTATATTATGCTGATGCCTTCTACTGTCTTGTTTTCTGACAACAATGGAGAAAATCTCCAAAATTTCCCTAAAACCACTTTCTACACGGCCTGAAATGATTGATTTTTACAGCCTAAAAAGAAAAATGTGAAACACTTCAGAAATGTGAAATCTCAAAACTGCACTAAAGAGCTTAAATCCTTCATATAATTTATAAAATTTATACTCTAGTAATGAGTAAAAACTTAATTTTCTGACTCGTTTCTTTCCTTTTTTGCACCCCTTCTGAACATTTGTAAGATATTTCAAACCTGCCGAGAAGGTGGATCTATTACGATAGCCCTTGGCAGTTTCAATTTGCCTTGTAAATCCTACTCTGAAAAGCACCAGGATCCTTAGCTCTTCTGAAGCTTATAAAGTTCCCTACACAATAACTATCATTCCTATGTAAATATGTCTGTGTATATCTATGTATATGTTTATACAGGGTGCAGCCATAACACTCCGTTTGCAAAGCTTGCTGTTCATTTTTCAACTGTTTCTTTATAAACAATGTGGGGAGAAAAAGGGAAAGGATGTATTCCTCTGAAGTCTGTGTTATCTGATCTCGCTGCTATTCGGGTCTATTCCAACCTAACAATTACTGTACCTCTGTAGTTCATCACCTGTCTGGCTGTAACTAATGAATCCCGAATATTCATATTTTTTATAGTTTCAGAGATAGAAGAAACAAGCATTAAACGTTCCATTTAAGATTCGCATTCCACAATCTTTGACATAGCTAAGGGGGTGCTGTAAGGGCTTCAAGAAAGCTTCTCAGGGCTTGGTAATGCTTTATAAGTGGTTGCTATGAATCTAATGCACTTCAAGCAAACTATTTGCTTTTGAGTTTGGAGCCAGGGATATTTTATAAGGAAAAAGTCAAGCAGCTTTGATTTACCCCAGCAGGCTCGGTGCCGGTTTGAAAAAGGGTGAAAAGCAGATGTAAGAAGTGAACAGACCCTGACCACTTACCCTACTGATTTGCTGAACTGATGTAAAATGCTTTTATACATTTTTGACACGATAGCAAGAAAATGTGTTCAGCAGTACTTGAAATGAAAACAAATTTCAGTTTTGAAATGATAAAGTGAATATCAGTATTGGTGTAGAATGTAGCAGTTAAGATCTTATGCCGCTAATGAATGACCTGAATGTTGAGTGCTATTGCACCAAGAACCACAAGGAAGCAAGAGTATTTGTTACTTACACTTGTTCCCTTTCTGCTTTGCAAACCCTGTGTGTGTTCCTTGTACAGCTAAATCATCTCGTCTCTATTGTATAAAAGCATCTATTCCTGTATTTCTATGTGTGTTTATTTATGTTCTGTGTGTTTTTGTTTTAAAATTGTTTATTTTTTTTTTAACATCTAATATTTTGTATTAATAAAGTTTACAAATAAATATTCCTGACTTGGTTTGAGTGTTTTATTGTATATTTAACCAGTAAACATGACTAACTGATCCTTCCTTAAAATCTCTGATCGAGTTTGGGGAGGGGACAGCCACTTGAGACTTGAAATGTTGACCTATGTGTGTTCACTTTTTGAACCTGGATGTTTAATTGACAAAATTTTAATTACTGTTTCTGTATGTTTTTTGTTTTTTTTTTAGTATTGTCACTGGTTTCCTATTAAGCCACTGAGGAACCCTAAATCGTGGAAACACGTTATCCAGTTCAGCCAATATATCTTAACAGTTTTTAAGATTGTCAGTTGTAAACTGTATAGTATATGCCTTTTTACCCTCTAAATTATTGAGGGTTATTCATTTGGTCTCTTGACTATATATAAACAATTCATCTCTGTTCTTCTATTGTATATACCTTGTACAATCACATATACACATTTGAGCCATAATGAATCTCTCGCTCTTCTCTCCTTTCCATTTAATATACTAACCCAAGGGGCTTGGTTCTCAACAATATTCTTGTGTAGTTTGGGGGTTTTTGGGGGTCCACTTTACCAAAAAAAAAAAAAATGGTTATTTAATTTGTGCGTTATATAACTCATTAACATGGTGTATACCAGCAGTCGCCAACCGGTGGTCCGCGAGAAAATTTTGGGGGTCTGTGGCTCTGCTCGGTGCATCCCTGAGCAGGGTCAGAAGAAGGGACCCTGCTGGGGGGACGCACCGGCGATAGCCGCGCAACACGTACCACACGTAGTTCCCAGGGTCAGGGAAGTGGAAGGGCTGTATCCCTGCACACAACCCGCCCACTCTCCCTTTGCAGGCTCAGATCTGTGATCTACAGCTCAGATGTGAGAGTGGGCGGGGTTATGTCATAATGACATCACACTGGGGGAGGTTTCTCCCCCTTTGAGTGACACCCAGCTCCCTGCGCATGCGCGGTCGGGAGCCGGTGATTTTAGTGCTCCGTGGACCTGAAAAGGTTGGCTACCGCTGGTGTATACTGTAACACTCTCATCTTTAATTCCTAGAACTTAGAAACGGAGAACCAAGACGAAAAGGGTGTAAAATACAGAAGAATGCTTTTGGCCTTTAAAAAAGAAAATGTCATTTAGATTTTTATATCTCGGTACATTTCTTCCCCCGGTTCTAATAATATGTTAACTCAGTACCCATAAATCCCTTCTATCCTTTGCAAAGAACTGCATAATCCTAATGCCTGTGGCTACAATTCATGCTCATTTCAGAATGTCTACACTTGTAGGTCTGGGAGGCTACAAACAAATACCCCTCCATACATGATACACAATATAAGCAATCACAGGACAAAGAGTTTACCAATATTTCCTTATTTCAGTATTTAAAGGTAAATTAAAATTTTCTTTGTCTTTTATTTTTTTTACTTTTAGCAACCACCTTTATTTCATCTTTGAGGAGGTGCGGGCAATGTTACAGCTACCTCTTGAGCACTCAAATCCTACAAGGGATTAGGGATGGGCCACTTTAAAAAAGAGAAATAAATAACCAACCACTTGCATGGCAACATGCCTACCTCAATGCACTTAGTAAAATCTTGACAGATTTAAACTTCTGCACCCCATCAAAAACTAAAACAGTACGCTGAAACTGAACAGCAGGCTTTTGACTGAATCCTGGCCCTCGAGTACTGGAATTGGACAGCCCGGATATGGAATGGAAATGTCCACTTTAATATTAATGCACAAAATAAACAGTTTGGATCTGATTTATTAAAGCTCTCCAAGGCTGGAGTGAATACACTTTCATCTGTGAAGCTGGCTCATCCAGCAAACCTGAAATGGATTTCTTAAAAGTAATTTGCTATTTGTTAGCAAATAATTTCAGTCCTTTACCAGATCCATTCCAGGTTTGCTGTGTTACTCAGGTTCACTGATGAAAGTGTATCTTCTCCAGTGTTAGAAAGCTTTAATAAATCAGACTGAAAGTGAAGGTATACCTGGATGTTATGATGGGTTGCATACACCCTATGTTTCAGAAAATGACAATTTTGCTTGAAGACTGCAGAAGCTCCACCATTGTTTCTGCTATAACTGTGCAAATATTTCTATTGAGTCCTTCTCAGTAGCTACAATGGACTGCAGGAGCTGGAAAGTTAGAAACCTCAAGTTGGCCAGTGAGACCACAGGGTGCGTTATCCTTCCTGAAACCCAATAAAATATTACAAATTAGAGTGAGCTGATGATTTAGTGCTTGACTACAGAAATATTATATATATATATATAGCATATATATAAATATATAGCATATATATGTTATATCTAACTGACAAACTGTGGGGCCTATTTGTAACGTGCACACACAAAACGATTCTAGTTTCTGTCTCTTCTAGAATAAAGTCATATTTATAAATTCCACTAGAGGGAGCTGTGCCTACACCATTGTATTTGTAGTGAAACCTGTAAGAAATTTTAAATTGCACCACAATTGGCTTGGCGTTGCCGATTGTTCCAAGGAGAGTAGAAAAACCTTGTTACTCCAGGGTAAATAATCAATTTAAAATGTTAGGCCATTTTTTTTTTTTTTTTTGAATAGCTGCAGATAACCCTGCCTAATTGAGTTTTACCCAACTTTCTCAGCCCTGTAGGCCTAGTTGGGGTGTTTAGCTGTACATACATTTTTATCAGGTTAAGTATAGAAACCATGAACTCCATAGAAAGAATACGTTGCTTGAAAACAATACACAACCCAATGCGTTTCGCCTACTGGCTTGCTTGAGACGGACAAACTAATAGGTTTGAATATAAGCATAGTTAGGGGGTTGTATATATAGTTGAGAGTCATAAAAATCAATATATTATTATACAAATATATAATGTACAGGGCTGCGTAATATGTTGGCACTATATAAATCCTGTTTAACAATAATAGTCTAGGAGTTGGCCAACACTACGGTTTTGAAATATGGAAATATAGCCACAGAGACCTTATCAAGTTCTTATTATTTACTCTCCACAACAGAACATGGAATTTTTAATCAACAATCAGAAACTTTTCTAGCTACATAATTTATATACCAATCCAGAGACATCAGCTGCTATAGAGTTAAGCAGGTTTATCCACGCCGCCTTATAATTAGTATGTCAAGTGGGAGAATGGAAGTTTCTAAATGAAACTTTTCACAAAGCAAATGATCTCACCTTACAAAAAAATGACAAGTTGAATAAATTATCATGTTTATATTTTATAGTTACACGCAAACTTTAAATTATAAATCCTGATGGGCTGTTTTAGCTGGATCAGGTGAGGAACAGCTCATGGAGAGGCTCAAAATCTTGGGCTAGTTACACAGGTCCATGACCATCACCTGAGACGGACATGATTGTTTTGGGTGAGAATCTGACATTGGTCCTAGATCTATCAGGATGGATCCACGAACAAACGATCTGTAACAACCACTATACGAGTCAAGGGTAGAGGGCACAGTGGGGTGCCACTAGCTTCTCAAAAAAAATGTTCCTCAAGCACTGGTAATAAAACAATGAACAATTTACTGAACTGTACATTCATTTTGTGGTTTGTGGATAATAGTGCTACCTTAAGAGACTAAGAATGTTCATGTGTATCTGATTTACTTTAGGAATCTACAAGCAATCAGTGAAAGTGAGAGTACATCAAATGAGTGAGTTGTGCATATTGATTTTATTCTGGGAAACATTCTTAATAAGTAAGCACTTTCACTGGTCAATAAAAGGGATGTTAAATTAAAGGGTCTGTCCACCATCATATAAAATGTGTTTTAACCCCCTTCCTCATCACCACTGCTATTATCACAGAACATTTAGAATCAGACATTTGTATTACACACATTTAATCTTTGTGCACCCCTACCATTATCCTCATCAGCTTATGACAATACATTAAAAATAAGTAGAATGATTGGCATGGCTAAACCTGACTACAGTCTTGAAATATAGGAAGTATGGGAAAATGTGCAACAGTGACACAGACGATTAGCCTTCTCCAACCAAAAAGAATTTGCATTGTTTTCCATGTTATTGTTGGAGTTCCTCTCACTTCTTGTTTAGTGAATTGTTGTCAGCAGGACAGAATATTATTGGAAATCTCTCTTACCCTGCTTCAGATTCCAGCACAAAACAAGGCAAGGGTTCAAAACTTACCCCGCTCAATCCAAAACTAAGTACATGGATACATGATACATGTTAAACTAAACATGCTCTTTGGTTAAGAACTACATGCAATCCTTAAAAGGAATACATCAGTTAATTATATCTATAAATTTGTCAATAAATTATAATAGTAGCAAATTACTATTCTGTAAATGTAACCTTTTTTTTCAATGATGAAGTTACATTTTAAGCAAGAATCATACGCTGAAAAGCAGAGATTTATAAGTATCTTTACAGACCACCCAGGAGAGAACAAAGCTTGTTTAGCCTCAGAAACAATGAGAATTATTTACCAACAAAATGCAAATGTGAATTTACTCATAGCAACCAATAAGGAATTTACATACACTGTCAAGCTGCACTATAAAAATCAAGATTAATGACTAACTAGTTGCATTGGTTTATTATACTGGTAATAAATCTTGTAAATAAATTGTCATTTTGGCTGTTGGAAGATAGTGAAGAAAAATGGGATGGAGGTAAGAAAAATGGAGGAATAGCTTTTGTATCATTTAGTACATTTCAGACCTTTGCTAAAGACCTGCCATTTGATAGTGTCATTATATGTTTAGCTTACATTCCCATTAGGCTGATTTCTAAATGAGCACAAAAAGGCAAAAAAATACAGTTAGGTCCATAAATATTTGGACAGAGACAACTTTTTTCTAATTTTGGTTCTGTACATTATCACAATTCATTTTAAATGAAACAACTCAGATGCAGTTGAACTGCAGACTTTCAGCTTGAATTCAGTGGGTTGAACAAAGAGATTGCATAAAAATGTGAGGAACTAAAGACTTTTTTTTTACAATCACTTCATTTCAGGCGCTCAAAATTAGGCAGATAAAAGGCCTGGGGTTGATTTGAGGGGAGGGGAGTGCTTGCATGTGGAAGATTTTGCTGTGAACAGACAACATGCGGTCAAAGGAGCTCTCCATGCAGGGGAAACAAGCCATCCTTAAGCTGCAAAAACAGAAAAAACCCATCCAAAGCATAGCACATCAACTGTAAAACATGGCGGAGGCAGTGTGATGGCTTTGGCGTACATGGCTGCCATGGCACTGGGACACTAGTGTTTATCCATGATGTGACACAGGACAGAAGCAGCCCAATGAATTCTGAGGTGTTCAGAGACATACTGTCTGCTCAAATCCAGCTAAATGCAGTCACATTGATTGTGAGGCCTTTCATATTACAGATGGACAATGACCCAAAGCATACAGCCAAAGCAACCCAGGAGATTATTAAAGCAAAGAAGTGGAATATTCTTGAATGGCCAAGTCAGTCACCTGATCTGAACCCAATTGAGAATGCATTTCACTTGTTGAAGACTAAACTTCGGACAGAAAGGCCCACAAACAAACAGCAACTGAAAGCCGCTGCAGTAATGGCCTGGCAGAGCATTAAAAAGGAGGAAACCCGGCATCTGGTGATGTCCATGAGTTCAAGACTACAGGCTGTCATTGCCAGCAAAGAGTTTTCAACCAAGTATTAGAAATCAACATTTAATTTTCAGCTTTTTAATTTCTCCAATTACTTTTAAGTTGTTTTATTTAAAATAATTGTGGTAATGAACAGAACCAAAATTGGAAAAAAGCTGTCTCTGTCTAAATATTTATGCACCTAACTGTAGGTGTCCTATGATATGTAAATTCCCTTGGATGCTAAAAGTATATGGAATTATTTATATAGGTAACTTAAAATGGAATTTTGGAATCCCAGATTTCATTCTCCAATGTGCTAAACTGATTATGTATGTAAAAAAAACTCATTCATAGTACAAAATTTGTTGACAATAAACAAGAATTGATTAATTTAGCTGTTCATCCCAGACATTCATACAACAAAGCAGAAGAACACAGCAGTTTGGAAATATTGCAGTGCACTTATACAACAGTCAGAACTAATTTGAAGTCATAGCTCATTAGCCTGTGGTGTTGAATTGTGTGGTTGTATATCTAGTAATAGTTAGTCACATCTACCTAGACTTGTTCTTGTAATGTTAAAGACGTTTCTCAGTTCTCCAAGCGACTTCATTCATAGAATTGCCTGAAGAGCTGCAAAATGTCTTCAACTTTACAGGAACAAGTCCCGGTAGATGTGACTAACTATTACTAGATATACAATGATCTGGATAAATGAGAACCTGCACCTGGATGATTGTAGAGTAACCAGAACCAGCTTTTAATAAACATACCTAAGATGGGGTTTCCATTCTGTGGACCCTGGACCCTTTTGCTGTTTCAGCCCCACCATGTTTGAAGTCACAACTTTTCACTAAAAGTCTATAGTGTGAAACAAATGTAATATTGTTTTACCTGTATGTATACATTATTAATAATAGATGTAAAAATACGAATCTAGAAGTGATGTTGTAGGACCTGGACCTAGAGCTGTGTAAGTCTGTCCAAGTAGGGAGCCCTGCTGGGCTATTACTTCTAGTATGGGTATGTGGGACTTACATTTAATACATTTCCCTTCACTGTCACACTGACCACACTTATTCTAGACAGAAAGTGAGGGGAAGACTGCAACACACATTCCGGTAGCATTATTATGTTGACAAAGGTTCTAGG
>NC_092867.1:9267460-9273760 GCF_032062135.1 Pyxicephalus adspersus | reverse complement strand
GAGAGTCACTGGACACTTCAGCTTTGCATTTTAGTTAGACATCGAGCAGAGTTAATAGAAAAAGATGATGGCAGGAAATAAGTTCTGCTAGTTCAGACTATGATTATGGTTTCTTGAACAGTAATATCCCTCTCTCTCAACTCTTCTAAGGACATCGGTATAGAAGAAAGTGTCAGGTTCAATAGGATCTGAGCAATTTATTGGATTGTTGAGCCTTCAATAGAAGTTAAAGAATGTGTGTGTTCATGAGTAACTTGTATAGGACCAGATGAGATAGTCTGAGCATCCTATATAGGTACCCCATACAGGCCCTAATGATTTCACACCAGCCTTATCCATTTAACATGCTGCACTTATACAGTTATTCTAGTAATATCTTCTGGTGGCCTGGAAGTAACTTGGAATAGTTGTAGTCTGATGCTGCCCATAACAATTGTTGATGGCTCAGTCTACTTACTCCCAAGCCCTTTTTAGGAGAAAAGTAAAAATAATAATGACAATTATGGCCACACTGCAAAATAGAGAACCAAAACTTTGGCAGTAAATCACAATAGTAACTATTCTACTTTTTTCACTGATGCAATGAAGTCAGAGACTCTGCTCTGCAGAAACATTGTTACTATAATTCAGGGTAGACCGGCTCATCATATATCAAGCTTGTGATATTGAAATATAATTAGAGGAAGGCTAATGAAATAGGTGGGGCCAGGGATGTGAAAAATCAAAACTTTAGAATTGGAAAGTACTAATGCTTTAAAAAGCAAAAAAACTTTTTTCATCTTTTCTTTTTATTTTCTATGCAACTTTTCTGTTAATTCTGACAGTTTTACTGCTCCTGGGTCTTTGAATCTTGGAGGGTGACTATGCTGTAATTTGCTTTTTTGAAATTCAAATATAATTGTTATCCAGGCACTGCTAATGGACCACAAGACTGTGAGATGATGGAGCTTCTTCACCCTGCATAACAGTTTAGTTGAATGAAGCTAGTCTTGCTTACAGGGTAAATCACTCCCCATATTGCCCTTCTTCTTGCTGGTTGACAGCCTCTGCCTTTGTTTCACTAGACTAACCAGCCCCTGTTAACTTCGGCTTTCAGACCTTCAGGGCAAACTTGAAGTGGGGCCCCAAATGTACAACATTCCTGCTTCCTGCACCCCTGCCATTCTATCAACTAAGAGCCCTGGAGAAAGTGGTCCTGGGCAAATACCCTCAAAAACAGCCCTGGTTCTGGTACAAATGGCAATGCGTTAAACTGTACTTTGTAAATTCAAAGCAAAATTCCTCGAAAATCAATAACCATAAAAAAAATCCTCAACTCAAACTTAGGTTTTGTGTTCAGTCCTTCTTCCGAATTTCATAACTGAGCAGAAAAAACTACTCAGCTCCCATAATGCTGCAGGAGTTTCTCCAGCCCATTCTATTTATAGTATGAGTGGTTTTTATAGAAGGAGTTAATACATGTTATGTAGTGAGATAGTGTATGTTGCATTAATTGATTTTACAGGCTGCCAACACACCAGAAGGACAGAAAAAAATGCACATGTACTGTTTTGTGACGCATCATACCACATGCATTGTGGTGCACTGAAATGTAGGTGTATTGCCCTTCCACTGGGGTGACAAAAAAATTAAATGACCCCAAGATCCTGTAATTCTTATAAAAAGTAGAGGGGCCCATACATGGCTTACTGGCGTTTAAGATCCAGGCAACAAGCGTTTTCTGAGATATGCTACGCTAGACCAGAATGTACCTGGTAAACACTGGCTTTTATAAAGCCATAAAGCCTAGACGAAAGTTAACAAAGACTATTGTAGAGGTACAGATTAAGCAAAACGTCACTTTAATTAATGATTCTTTTGTTCAGGAAACACAATATTTTAATACCATTTCCACTAGATGTCACTCTAGGTCTCTTTTCTAATATATATATATATATATATATATATATATATATTACTAAAGCTGTGTACAGATTTGAGAGAACAAATGAATGTACTCAATCAGCCTGAGGCAGTCCTTCAATATATGATAGTTGTTGGGCTTTCTTTGGATCCATTACTCTCTAACTCACTGGTCTGGTTTTCTAGGTACATGAAGTCATAGAAATTACAATCTACTGTTCTTATCAGTTTATGTCTGACAAAAGTTCTGAAGTCAGAGCCAGACACTAACTTAAATTGTAAGGGATCTATTTGTAAAGCAGTGAATCCAGCATTCACTGAAAGATTCCCTGGTGGAGAGCCATACTGCCATCGAAACATATGGGTCTAAAAGATTTCCACCAGGGAATGGTATAGGGAATGTCAGATTCACTTCTTTTTGAATGGACCCCTAGTAAGGAGGTCAGTATTGCAATCCAACTACTCCAGGCTGCAGATTTCCTTTAAGAACAAATGTACTCATACCCAGTGGCAAGCAACATGCAGTAGAGACAGAAAATGGTGTAGTGCATTGTTTCTTAACAAAAGTTCCTTCAAAGGTTGCAAGGGGTCCCTTAAGCAATGAGCAATTCTTGCCTCTCAGGTGAGTTTAGGTTTGGATATCTGTAAGTCTGACATTCTTCTCACTGGCCAGCAGTATGAAAGGCAATCTTCCCATTGATCAACACACTAATGTACTGTAAATTCTGGAAATAGTAATTAATGTTAGTGTTCCCGAAAATTATTTCAACGGGTTCCCCATTGAGAAAGTTGGTGTAGTATTTTTGGTGCTCTTTGTTAGATTGTGGAGGAAGGCGTGAAGCACAGCTTTACATTTCATTGCACTAGGACTTTGATTAATGCTGGCAACACAACCTGTTCAACTTGTATTAGATCCAGTGTTCTCCCCAGCCCATTTTAGCTGGACGCACCACCTAGCATTTTTCAGTAACCATCCCGCTGTTTTTGGGTGATTACAGAAGAGTTGGGTCACAATACAGGGCTTCCATCTGCCTATAATTTCTTCTCACCCAGCTAAAAAAAATTCTGGGTTAAACACTATATCCATCAGCAACCATATAGTGCAAAGATCTACCTGACTAGATAACATTAAATGGACTAGCTGGGGTTCAAATTATGATGTTTGTTAATATATAAAATGGGCAGCACAGTGGCTCAGTGGATAGCACTGGATCCCAGATTTGAATCTCGGCCAGGACACTACCTGCATGGAGTCCTCCGGGTACTCTGGTTTCCTCCCACATTCCAAAAACATGCAGTTAGGTTAATTGGCTTCTCCCCAACATTGACCTTAGATTGTATGTAATGACATATGACTATGGTAGGGACATTAAATTGTGAACTCCTTTGAGGGACAGCTAAAGACATGACTATGGACTTTGTACAGCGCTGCGTAATATGTCGGTGCTATATATATATATACTGTGTAATAATAATATAGGAGATTGTGCACAAATCGTATAATCAAAATGTAAAGTGTATGGTTGACTTTTGTCCAGGCTCAAATATTTGTGTATATTACCTAAATGGAAGCTGTAATGCTCAACCTCTAACATTATTAGTTTGTTTGGCCAGGCAAATTATTGTGTATGGATGCTGCAATGATGTGCTTTGCCTTGGAACAAAATCTGTTCTGAGAGTCCAGCAAATGCAGCCTCTGGCATTTAACGGCAACATCCGCTTTGACAGGTATTCGTAACAGCCATCATGATGACACATTCCTTTGAAATACATTAAAGAAGACTGTAGTTGGAATGTGTCCAGGCCTCCTTTGTGGTGTGGTCTGTGTTCCATCCACTTTTATATCTACTGAACATGTGGCGCCCATTGAACATTAGCATGCAGTCAGCATAGTGGAGTGGTGACCTATAGTGCTTCTGATGAGATGAAATTGATCCTACAGCAGAAGGACACTAACAATTACATGGCAGAGACATAAGACAACAAATACTGTCATGTTAGAGCCCGGTCATCGGTTTACTATGGTACTAAAAGCCTTAAAAACATGCAAAGCAAATGTTATGTTTAAATATAAAAAGTGTGGGGGTTGCTATAATTTTCACAACATTTATAATACCCATTTAATTGTGGAATTAATCTGCATCTCATCACCATACCTGTTTTCATTTGCAAAGCACCAAAAAGCTTTGCTGTCAAATTTGCAAAGTCATGAAGCGTGTTTTATATGCAATTCTTTTACAGCTGCACCTCGCTGTCAATTTTAGAGCCAACATGGAGTAGAAACATGATTTTAAGTGCTGCAATGACACTGGGATGTGTGGCATCACTTCTGCCTCAAACCTTGCACTAGTTTGCTTTATCTCAACCTACTGAGGGGTCCATTTATAAAATGTTTTTCACTAAATTTACACCCAACATTTACTTTTTTTCATTATTAAATTAGAAAAATGAATGGATTATCAGTAAAATTTGATCCACACATTTTCTAATCAAAGTAACTGTGAAGATATGTTCATTTTGGGTAAAAGTTGAATGAATCCCGAGTGAAAATATTGATATTATAATAATGAAATTCCCTTTAAACACTTAAACTGTGACTAGAACATTTGAGATCATTGCACTACAATTCCGCTCTCTGTCCCAGATAAGGATTTGTGGAACATTGACACTGGCGTTAAAAGCCAAATTTAAAAGTTTTGTTCTAAAAATATCTTTGTTATGTTAGTCTGCAGGGGAAAACCAGGAAATTCACATATCGGCATCTACAGCTGACATGCATTTTTTAGATATTAGTTGTATAGGAGGTTGTGCTTATAAGAACTGTGAACATGTGAGATAAGATAGTAAAAGTGGCCTATGGAAAAGTTAAAGGGCCCATTCAAACCTTTGCAGTGCATGCTAAAAATGTGTATTGGACCATATATTTTATTAATGCACTGCCAACATCAAGCAATTGGAGAAAAAATGGACCTGCTACACACTAATACTGTACATATATATATATAATATAGGGTTTTATGTGGTTTACAGTGTTTTATCAGAATAAATGGTCACCTATGGTTAACATGTATGGTCACCATCAAATTTGTGCTTTCCATTAACTCACATCATTGGGGTTTATGAAAGCTCTCTTAGGCTGGAGAGCATACACTTTGATCAGTGAACCTGAGTGATAATATAATATTAGTAACTAATCATATATTAATGATTAGTTATTAATCATAAATTTAACAATCTGATAAATTATTATTACTACACAGTATTTATATAGCGCCATCTTATTACGCAGCGCTGTACAAAGTCATGTCACTAACATGGGGCTCACAATCTAATGTCCCTACCATAGTCATATGTCATTAATGTAGTCTAAGGTCAATTTTTGGAGGGAAGCCAATTAACTTAACTTTAAAAAATAAGGACGTGAACCTTACTTGAAGTGAAACTTGTCAGTAGCTGTAGCATTACCCACCCTTGGCTTATACTCGAGTCAATCAATTTTTCCTGTTTTCCAAGGTAAAAATAGGTACCTCAGCTTATACTCGGATCGACTTATACTTGAGTATATACGGTATGTATGTATGTATGTGTATATATATATATATATATATATATATATATATACCATATATATATTTTGAAAAAGGCTGAATAGCATTTCTAAGTTTCCTGAGGGTGACAACAGTGGACCATGACTGTGTAGTGCGTGTTGGAATGGTCACTCAAGTCCTATTGGGGGGCTGGCACACAACACTGCTATAGAAAAAAATCTAAAGTAATAAAAGTATTATAAATTGCTCTTGCAATAACATTAACATGTTAAAGCTTATACAGTAAAAGATGTTAAATAGTGGACTTGGAGTCTCCAGTCTCTCACAGCCTTATTTTAATACAAGAAGGGACAAACAGGAGAAGCAACAGCCCTAAATAAAATGTCCGTTTGGAGTAGACTGAATATAGTAGGTTTTGTGATGGAAACTCACAGCTAAACCAGAAGGAAAGAAATGTTCAGTGAAGCCATAAAATACTGCTGGGTATGGCGTAGAAATCAGCAGCTCAAGCTGTGTTGTAAATCTGTAGAAGACAATGGGAGTACACCATATATTTTATTGTAACAAACCCATAACTTGAAATGTCATTGCTTTGTTACAGTAAAAATTTATTGCATTTAAAGAATGGTGTGCTCAGATTCTTAAAAGAAAATACCTCATATAACCAACTTGTTCAATGGCTTATTGCAGTAAAATAAAGTATCTGTAGACACACTGTGCTCATGTATGAAATATCTTAAATCTGAACACTTTACCATCCCGCTCCATCCCTTCTAGCTATACTTCCATCATTTTATTATAAAACTCAACAGCCTACACGTTCACATGATGGGTGGGTGCAAATGGCTTT
>NC_092867.1:9259055-9265658 GCF_032062135.1 Pyxicephalus adspersus | reverse complement strand
GATGGTGACTATAGGTGGACTGCAACTTTCAAGTAATTCCACAGATTTTCAATAGGGTTTGAGTCTGGGTTCTGACTAGTCCAAACAGGAACTTATTTCTCCTTCAGCCACAGTGTGGTCAGTTTTGCTGTGGGGTTTGGGTTATTGTCATATTGATGATTATGTATTTTTAAAGTTTAGGTTTAAAGCTGAACACTAGGCAAATATACCAAACACAATTCACTGTACTCTAATACCAGTTTCAGACAATTCAGGGAAAAGTCAAAGTGAAGAGCTGGAAAAAATAGAGGGGCAATTCCTGCTATCCACAAACTTCATGATCATCAAAAAGATGAAACTGAATAATTGTGGGTACTATTAGGGAAATATTTTTGAATCAAGGTGGCATCCTATTGGCATTTAAAGTGTAACTAAACTTATGAGCGGGCAGAAGCCAATGTCTCTACTGCAATAAAATAAACTTACCTGCCTGTTTGCAATCCATTCTTCAATGTACACTGAACTGGACATGGGTAGCTAAGTGGATGATCCCGCCATAGTTAGCTGCTGGAAATAAATAGGCTTTTGTGTGCATGTACATGAGTTGCTTTATTCTGGCCTGGCCAATGAAGGGGAGTGAAGATTCCGAACCTGAAAGAGTTCCTGATCCGGGTAAAGTTGTAGCCACCCACAACAGAGCAAGGAGAAGTGAGTGTTAGTTAAAAGTTCCGTACAGGCAGGTGAGTTTATTTTAGAAGAAAAGTCGTCTGTCCCGTTTGCCTACGCATGTTTTTTTTTTTTTTTATATAAGTTAAGTTCCACTTTAAGGGTAACAAAAACATTTAATCCTATAGACTCTGATAAATGAAGCCCATTGTGTTCAGTAATTATACAGGTCAAAACCACAGCTGCTTCTTTAACCCCTCACTGCTGTGGTTATGGATAAATGATCTGAACATATTGTCAGGGAATTTTTCAGCGCAGTACATATGGCAGAGCTAAATTCGATCTTTTTTTGGGGCCCTAGTTTACAATGTATTTTACTCCAGGTTATAACACGTAATTCAACAACTGAAGAGCGTTATTATCTCTCTCTTTTCTTTCCTTACCTGATCCAAAGTCTGCAAAATCTTATAACTGAGAGTATCACCTCATAAAAAGAGAGCTTTTACAGATGTACGGGACATGCTTGGAGTCACTGTTCTCTCATTTCGACACAACAATAAAATATTATAGCCAATATAGTTAACTCAGATACACAGCTAGAAGCTGGCTATCAACTCTGCTGCTTTGGACCTCTTAAGCAGCAATCCCAATGGTGTGGAGAGAACTGCAAGACCATCTAATCGACTGCTATTTTTGCTGCGTCAACAAAAGTAGATTTTCAGATTTTCAGTAGATTTTCGAATCATCTGATCTTGACAACTTGGCCGATGAAGATTCAGAACCAGAGACCTTTACACAAGCAGAGCTGAATGATCTTGTTCCTGATCTCAATTCCTTCAAAGACAAAGGAGAACTTCTTGCTTCTAAACTTAAACAGAAGCACTTGCTTGCAAAGGGTGTAACTGTAACTCACTACATAAAACCAAATCATAACTTGACAAGGTTCTTCGCTAGTGATGGCTCACTGTGCTACTGTCATGATATAAATGAACTCTTTAACAGTTTGTCACAAGAGCATGTTCCATCTGAATGGCGTATGTTCATTGATTCCTCTAAAAGAAGCTTGAAAGCAGTCTTGCTGCATAATGGTAACTGCAAACCAAGTTTACCGATTACACATTCCATTACCTAAAGGAGTCCTATGACAACATGAAGTTACTACTTGAAGCAATCCAGTATAAAACACACCAGTGGAACATCTGTGTTTTTTCTGTAATGATTAGTGAATGAACAACATCTGTACCTTCCGGCACACATTATGTCCTGCTATCATGATGTCATTCCACTGCAGCACATCTATTCCCAATAGACAGCAATGCTGTATAATGTTTAAAGGGCATCAAAGTAAGATAGAAGGTGGGGAAACTGGAAAATATTCGACCACACTGGGTTGTGTTTTTATTAAGATAAGTGACAGGAAGTCTGGCATTTACATTTGGAAACATTTACTGGTGGCTAGAAGTAATGAGTTGAACTGGACGTTGAGTAATATTGTCCCTTTGATGGAGGTCCTGTTGAACTGATTGACTAAGCACACTAATAAAATGTTTAATGATATGACTTACGTATTGAATATCCTGCCATCCAAATTATTGCACAATATTTACACTATATATATATCTCAGACACCTGAGTATTAGAGAGGAATGTTCTTTCTTTAAGGGTAACTATCATCCATTATTCTCCACCCAAAGATCCCTGTATTGTAATATAGGGTGTCATAGAATAGGATGTCAGCCTCTAGGCTGTTTTTAGCAATGTAGGGTTGTTTTTGGTCATAGACTCACTAGGTATGGTAATTTGAAGCAGGAGGTACAGGTTTCTGAAATATGAGTCAGCAATGGCTGGTCACTTATTTCTGTTGAAATGTTCTTCTTGAATCTAACTTGTGTCTAAAAACATTATTTTTTTTTTTGCCTGTAAAATTATCATACCAAGTGTACTGTATATTACATTCTCTCTCTCTCATACACACTTTTGCTAAGAGATATATCATTATAAAACAGATAATAAAAACAGAGAATATTGATCAGAATCAACTTTTATTTACTTGTATTTAGGTAAAAACTAAAGGGGAGGCGAGATCACTATAAATTAAACTCTTTTCATTAACAGATATTTAGGATTATTAGAATTATAAATCAGGTAAAAAAAATATTTTTTTCATCCACTTTCCTGTCTCTACTTAAATTACAGCTATAAATACATGTTATGATAAATGCAAAACAAAAGAAGAAATAGTGAAATAGGGGTTTTAGCAACACACATTTAGCAGGAAAAGGTGGCAAACTGTCACACTTTCCACTTCCTCACAAAATCGCCTCTCTCCTGCGCATGCAGGCAGTTCTGACTTTGGGTGTGCCTGCGCTTCCAAGTGTTACCAGTTTGGCCCATCCTACCGGCCAATCAGGAAATAGGCTCTTTATCATCCCTGGCTATTTAGCTAGCTCAGACACAGCACTCAGCGTCTGTGCAACGTGTCTCTACTAGTGCCGAGCCCCTAGATCTGCTGAACACTTCCTGTACACCTGTTGCATAATTCAGTGTTTCCCCTGTCCACCTCCTGTGTTAACCCCTTTTTGCTCAGCCTTTTGTTTCCCAGTGAATTCTCTTGTGCTGTTCCAGTGCTCCCCTCAGTCTGTGGATATTCCTGTGCCTCCTGTTGCTTCCAGTGCCTCCTGTGTCTGGAGTGGCGGTGTCACTGGAGTCTATTCCTGGATCCCTGGTATCCCAGGCCTTCCTTAACAATTCTTCTGCTTAGTGATTTGGTACCATCTATCTTCCTGCCCACCCTTGTGTGCCCAAGAACCGCAACCTGGCAGTAACCAGCAGCACAACATCTGCACCACTAGAAGCTCTTGTGTAGACCTGGTTACTGCTTAGACTCTGCACCTTGGCCCTTCTCAGGTCTCACATAATTTCTGTGCAAGCCATAGCGCCCCCTAGTGGCCCTGTCTCCCCAAGTGTGACACAAACAAGTCTGGAATATTAATTTCAGCATAACATTAACCATGTTTTTACATTTTCCTCATGTAAGCACTTTCATTTAGAGTAAGTTAGAATTCAGAATATGAGGTGTAATTGCACTTTTGAATGTCTGATATCAGCATGCCATTTAACCCACATTGTCAAAGCATATTTATTATCCATGAATAAATGTATAATTTTTGTACAGTTCCTGAAACAATCAATATATTAAATTATTGCATTTAGCCTAAAATGTAAAAAAAGATTATAACTTTAAATATTCTTTATAATTTTATTTTGAATTCCATTTATGTTTGCCATATAACTACTCAGGGGCTATTAATAAATTACAATCATTTGGAAGTTTCCCTTGCTCCAGTCCCTCACCTATTTCTGTTCTAGAAAGTTACTGTGGATGAGGCCACTTGTGCTTTGTATTTCTCTGCACCCTCCATCAAATATGATATAGAGAGTTTGTAGCCAGGGCATGAGAAGATCCCTTTATAGCAGTGTTTTTCAACCTCTTCAGAATACCTACTACATTGCTGGCCAGTGAAACGAATTACATCCTTACAGATATCCAAAAAGATCATTGGTGTAATTTAAACTGACCTAAGAAGCACAAATTGCTCATTGCTTAAGGAACCCCTAGCAACCTCTGGAGGAAACCACAAGGTTCCCTGGTTTACAACCACTGCTCCATAGGGTTGAACACTGCACATAAGCATGCCTAGTTTACAAGATTTAGGATAGGAGATTGCAAACGGCTTTCATGACTTTATTATAACATTTACCTTATTGGGACCGTCTACTAAATAGTAATGGTGTTTGATAGATGCAGAAAGTGTTACACAGCCTGACACTGTCTAGTAAAAGGATCTTTATGCTTATGTTCTTGGGTCATATGATGTGGCTGTGAGGAGAGGTTTCACCTCTTCATGCTGAAATGTATGTATGTATATATATATATATATATATATATATATATATAGTACAGAGCTGGACTTATGGGATTTAGATTGCACTGTTGGAGTTTATAAGATACAGTCAGAGAAAAAAAAGCAAAACTAAACTTTCTAAAAATCTAAACTTTTACATACATTGTATATGTATATACACTTTACAAACTGGCCCTTATCAGGTTCTAAAATTATTTAAATTTTACCAACGGGTGTAAAACAACACACAACTACCGTGTCTCCAAAATGGAAAAGTCATATGTGAAAAACTAAGTACACCCCATGATTCAATAGCTTGTAGAACCACTTAGCAACATTACCTTGCAGTAATAATTTTCTATATGACCTACATAGTTGTGGAAGAATTTTGGCCCACTCCTCTTTACAACATTACTTCAGTTCATTGAGGTTTGTCGGCATTTATTTATGAACAGCTTTGTTAAGGCTCTGAAATAGCATTTAGATCGGTTTGGGGGTCTAGACCTTGGCTATTTTCTTTTTCAGCCATTCTATTGTAGCTTTGCTGGTATTCTTGGCACCTTTGTGTTGTTGCATGACCCAAATTTGTTCAGGCTTTAGCTGTCCCAGAGATAGACGCACATTTGACTATGTACTATGGTTTACAGAGAAGTTCAGAGTTGACACAATGGGCCTGATTTATTAAAGAGAGGAGACACTTTGATCAATGAAGCTGGGTGATCCAGCAAACCTATTTGCTAGCAAATGTTTTCAGTCCTGGACCACATCCACACATCCTGGACCACAGGTTGTCTGTGTCACCCAGGATCACTGATGAAAGTGTATCCTCTCTAGCCTTGAAGAGCTTTAATGAATCAGGCCCAATGACTGCAAGATGCCCAGGTTCCATAACTGCAAAAAACACCCAAATGATCACCCCACCGTGTTAACCAGTATGTATGAAGTGTTTCTTCTGATATGCAGTATGCCAATTGTGGTGCTGAGGATTATGACCCAACATCTCCACTTTGGTCTCTTCTATTCAAAGGACATTGTTCCCAAAGACTTGTTTTAGGTAATAATAGGTTGTACTGCTATTATCTTTTGAGGGAGAAGAAGCTTCCTCCTGGCAAGCCTTTCAAACAAGCCATACTTGTTCAGTATTTTTCTAATATTACTGTTGTGACATTAAAAATTAATTATGCTAAATAAGACCTGTAGAGTCTAAGATGTAACTAATTTTTTATCTGCACTTTTTTTTCAGTATGTGTAAGAATGCAAGGACCAACTTCATCCACTAGGCTCCCTGGAAAATACCTTTGGGTGGACTGGTCCTTTATCCTGCTTTGCTATTACTTTTCTATTATATACAATAAAAATATATAACAGTGAAAATTGACTACCTCTTGATGGATGTGGCTTAACAACTGAAACTTTAAAAAGATTTTTACTTTACAGTCCCACAGACATAAAGCATCTACCAAAATGTACAGTTTGAGATTGATTGACTATAAAATTAAGCTGTTCTCTCATTTAATAGACTGCGAGGGGATTTTAATTTAGTTTATTGAATGGGTTTAAAATTTACTGTGCAAAAAATACCCATTCAAACTGATGATTAGAGATTTATGCTTGCATATTTGATATTTACTTCTAAAAGGAACAGGTTAAACTTCTTTAACAAATCAACCCTATAATGTTTGGGTGAACCAATCAAATAAGTAAATCTCGCATTATTTACAAAAAAAAAAAAAGAACACAAATAAAACATTTAAACAGACACAAATAATTGAGAAATATGATATACTACTGAGTGCAGATTAAAAGCCTTTTTTGTGAATAATCTATTGTATAAAGGCTGTTCATTGGTGAAGTTAAATTAATGACTCTCATCAGGGGGTGGGGAATGTGGTTTTGTATACACTACGTGTACAGAACATTAAAGGAAATGGAAAATGATGTGATGAATGTGAAACGGTGAAACTGGTGTGTGTGCTCTAACATTCCAATCTCCCGCATTGTACTTTTCCTTTTCCCCTTATAACAAAAACGATTTTACTTTTTTTAGCTCCAA
>NC_092867.1:9237501-9258764 GCF_032062135.1 Pyxicephalus adspersus | reverse complement strand
CTTTGATACCTAAGGGATGCATTGAACATTGCTCAGAGTAAAAGGTTAGGATAAGTAAAATGAAGTGGTTTGGTCACAAAAATGTACTACATCCAAGATACAAAAATATTTTCTTTATCTTTCATTTAAAAAATGAATGGTGTCAGAACACAATTAACTTATGAATAAATTATTGTAGGAGTAATTATGTGCATTTATTATTATTATTATTAAACAGGATTTATATAGCATTTACTTTATAGTTATTTTTTCTGAAACAGTAGTCATGTTTTAAGGATTCCAATAAGCATTATGAGTATTAAAACTGGCCATGCTGTATAACACTAACACATATTATTGTCATAACATAACACACACTTATTGTGGCGCAAATTAAAATGAAAAAAAGAAAAAACGGTAGTACAGAAGCAGGCACAGATAACCAATTAGGGTTTGTTATACTTTTTAAACATAGAGCCATTTTTGCTGCATTTGCCTGTTTGCAAATTATCATTACGCAGCAGCAATGGAGGCATTTGGTGGTCCATTATTTCATCTATTGAATACAGCCGCAGACTACTATCAAGATTAAATATGGTATGGTGGTTAAAGCACCGATCGCTATCACTCAAAATATGATTGTCCTTTTGCAAATTTGTAAAAAATGATAAAAATTGATTACATTTTAAGTTGGAGAATGAAAAAAGTAGGACCAGATATCAGATCACTACTTCTTTATAAATGCGCCTCTTAGTGTTGAGTCCTGTGATGAATTAAGCTTCTCTGTTACTGCAAGGTTAGGAAGTCAGGTCACTTTAAAACAACATCCTGCTTTTCTAATAGATTGGGGCTCTTTAATAATGTCTAAAAAGTTTTTACACTCTTGGAAAAGTGGAAACATTGTGTGCATGCCCCTGCTTGTACCCCCTCCAATCAGCTGCTTCAAATCAGCCACTAAGCAGTTCTGAAGCTAATCCTCAGAGCTCTTTGACGTTTGCAGTCAGAAACCCATTTGCTTTGAATCATTCGGTCACTGTTGTGCCAGAATAAGCAGTTTCACGTGCGGTAACAGCCCTGGAGCTGCTTGTTGGATCATTTTTAACAACTGATTGTCTGAAAACCTCTAAAAAGAACAGTGTTTCCCAAAGTATGCAGGAAGTTTTTCCTTTTAATTATATTTTAAAAATATATCAGGCCATTCACATAGAGTGGAAATGGTAATGTTGTGGAAGAATCAAGTATTGTAAGAGCAAGTGCAGAAGCCACAACTGCCCCCCTACCCCTGAACCTGTTATTGCAAAAATGATGCATAATAGATGTATTCATTAGCTCCAAGTCTTGGACTTACATGTACCCACATATCTGGACTGACACATAAGAAATGCACCTAGTAGTGAAATCAATGTTTTAGATTTTGAAGTTTCAAAGTCTTTATTGACAGTGAAAATGACTGCCTGTTCCCTGGAAACATTCAAACTGAACTCATTTCTACCTGTGATTCCACCCACATACATCACTTATCTACCAAACACATTCACTACAGGCTTGACTTTTTAGATGGTTTGTAATAAACAATTTATGTAATCAGGTTAGGATTTAAAAAAACAGTATTAGAATTTGGAATAGATTGGAAGAAAAGAAATTTAACAATTTCTCTGTATAATAGGCACCCACTGCTTCCTCAATATAGCTTGAAGAGAACCACAGTTATGCAACAAGGCTTATGCAAGAATCTAAACTTTTTCCTTTAAAGTTTGTATTCAGCTGGTTTCTCCATGGAAGATTTGTTTTTACACTAGTTTGTCTATGTTCAGGAGCTATGAATCATGGTGAGAAGCCCTCTGAGGTCTGTCAGTTCATGAAAACGGGTTGTCTTTTAGCTACTAAGTAATCATAACAGTATCATACATAGAACAATATAAAAGTTTCATAGGACTTTGCTGTGGGGTACTAAGAAACATTGTCACATTTACTACTGATAATGTGACACAAGTGGCAGAATTACCAGACCGACAAGGCCCGTATTTGTAGATCTATAAATCTCTCTGTTGCAAGCAGGTGTCTGGGGATGGAGGGATAAAGAGACATTTTTTAAAGCCTAAAGCAAATGGAGACCTTGCCATCTTATTCCTGGCAGCACCCTGCTCATACATTCATGACCAAGGGACAAAGAAACTTTAGATCCTCCCACGCAGTTCATTCCTGGATATCCAAGGATTCATCATCTCTCAATTGCCAGCACGTCTGTCCAGAATGGCAATGCAGTGAAAACAGCCCAAGAACACAAGTATGGAAGGTCCAGAGCAAGGCCCAGTAAAATCCACAGTGGTGGTTGACATCCTTAAAGAGGAACTAAACTCAAAAACGGACAAAAACAAAAATTGATTGGTCTGGAGGTCTCTTCCATCGGGTTTGGTGGCATCCCTGTCTTCCGGCTGGCGCTCCAGGCGCCGCCATCTTTTCCTCTTCTTCCCGGTTCTTCTTTATACGTCACCTGACCCAGGCGTGAGATCTGGTGACTTAGTTGGGAAAAAAAGCTTGTCAATCTCACTGCCCATGCATGAGATCAGTTTTTCCCCCTTTTGACGAAAAGGCTCCCAAGAGATGTGTGACGTAGGTATCCCGGTAGGCTTTGCACTACCATTCATTCTCGATCGCCTAGGCGATTCAGAATTAGGAGGTGGTGCTTCACTCTTTTTTTTAAAAAAAAGGGTGTTGCACTTAAAGAAAAAAACAAACACACAGAATTTTTACTTAACATAAAAGGGTTGTCCACCCTTATATGTAATCTGAAAATTCTGAGTTTAGGTATGCTTTAAATTATTCCATTTGGTTTGCTTTGTCCATTTTACGATATAAGGTAGGGTGCTAGTTCCTGCTACACTTTCCTGTTCAATTACCTGCCCTCCTTAGGATCCAGGACTGCAAGGCCACCTCAGTACCAGACTTGTAGGCTACCATGGAGGATCAACAACTGCTTTTACTACTTCTCCCAGGTATCATACACAAATACCCGACTGCCCACATACAGTATTTGTTGCCAGACAGTTTGGCAGCTACCTGGTTTAGTTGTGACTCACATGAGGCATACCTGTTACTTAATGATAGTTAGTCATGCTCACTTCAGACATTTTTGAAGCTCGGCAGGAAAAAAATTGTAGGCAGGTGACAGACCCTGTATTGTGACCCAACTCATCAGTAACCACTTAAAAATAGAGGAGTGGTTGCTGAAAAGTGTTGGTGGTGTGCCCGGCTAAAAGTGGCTGGGGACAACACCCCAGTAAATCGTAAATCAGCATGGATACCACTGCAGATTTCAGTATTGCTCTAGATCAGTGTTTCTCAACCAGAGTTCTGTGGAACCTTAGGGTTCCTCCAGAGGCTGCTCAAGCAATGAGCAGCGTGTGACTCTCAGATCAGTTACCACTGACAGCAATGTCAATGTAAAAAACATTCTTTCCAATGACCACCACGCTAATATACTGTGAGATGTGGATATAATATTTATAACAGGGGTTATCTGAAGGGGTTATCTGTTAGTTCAAGTGTTCCCTCATGTTAGGTAAAGAAAATCTGATCTATTAGATATTTTTTTTATTTAACAACAAAACAACTTTTCAGTTAGGATTGACTGTATCACCCATACCCCAGTTTTCCTCATGTTGCATTCTCTGGGATGATCTAAAGATAGTGTACCTTTAGTATACCCCTCAAGAAGTAAACACACATTTTACAGGAATAAAAAAAATGTTGGGAATTCTCTAGTCAATGCAATACATTTTTCAAGGTCTACCACATACATTCCGCAAATTCTCATACTGGATGGAACCCTGGCTAATACAGCATATAGTCGCAAACATCCTCTGTCAATTTTACCATGACCTATTCAACTTACAAGAGTTGACTGACCCCTACAGTAACCTAATGAAACTTCAAACTAATAGGGACTACCTAGAATCCCACGGACCTCCCCAATATTCCTGCTGAGGACTAAATATATTGGTCTCCCCCATGTGTTCAAGTGAATTACAATTAGCTATAAAGGAAATGCAATCTGACACAGCATCTGGTCCAAATAGTTTTGAACAGTCGCACTACAAATCACTCGCCATTTTGACACCCTTTTCTTTTTATAAATCTTCAATGCCCATACAAATGCCCATCGCCTTCCTAGAGACACTCTACACACCCACATGTGGTATGGACTTGACTGATTGCATCAGTTACAGGCCCATTCAAATGGTTCCTTGCAAATATTCTAATAGACCCCCAAAGAATCCCCACTGAATGATTTCACACATGTAGACCAAACTGGATTCATGCTCACAGTAAAATCTAATTCAAGACACTAGTAATGGCCATTCCACTCCTTCTCCTTGTTTTTAGTATTGGTGGGGGCTTTGGACTGGCTGGATTAGGATACCTTCTAATATGTTTTTCTGGATTAGGGCCCTCTATTTTGACCCCACTATGACTGTCAAAATCAGGTACCTCATCCCAAACACCAAAGACATTTTCCAATGCAGCTCTGGCTTATTCCTTATTTTTATTATGACTCCCATATTATCATATTAAGTACCATATCAGCAAAATTAGATTCAATATAAACCTACAGGCAATGTCAACTAAAAAAGTCAAGTTTGCAGCATATGCCAATGATATACATTTCATCACCTAACCACTAGTATCCCACCTCTCCCTTCTCCAGGAGATATTATCATTTGGCTTCATCCTGAACTTTAAAATTTAGATTCTCTAACATTTCCTGAAAGCATTGTGACCAACATTCATTTCCTTCATTTGGGCCAATGATTTTTCTCCAACTTCAACCCTAAGAGGAATTTCCTGACCTGCTGCTTTACCAGTCTACTATATTCTTCACAAGAGATATGGAAACGTGTCATCAACAAGAGAACAAGTTATGGGTCTTGGGCAAACATATTTATCTGCCCTCTTGCAGGTATGATGTAAACATATGTTGCAGTCCACACATCTGAGAAAACATTCACTGAATAACGTATTCATTAATGTTCTAAAAACATAAATGCTCACCCTATTCCTCTCCTTTTTAGTTAATCAGTTTCCAACTTCCACCCAGACAAAATCATTTAAGCCTTGGTAAGACACAATACATTTTGCACCATGCACTTGTTATGTTGAACAACCTAGTCGATCCCTGACCAACTGCCTACAGTCTCTTGGTTTCTAGAGACAACTTCTTTTAGTTTTTGCATCCTATTCCTAAACCCCAACAATAAACCAGGGACCTTACTCATTTTCAGAAGGTTTGTATTGCTTCAGGACAACCTGGGACACCCTTTGCTTTTTCTGACAACCTATTTTTTTTGCTTGAGGATACTTAGCATCATGTAGCCTTTTTATTCCCAGTCTTACTACATGTGGACTGCCCTTAATTAGCTCTGAATTAGTTACCTACTTTTTTATCTATTTTAAATCACAGTGGCTCAGCGACAAATGTAGGCTTTGGCTTTGCTAAGCCTGGCAGTGAGGCTGGGGTGCAGTTACCACTTCCTCAAGTTGGAGAACTGCCGCCTTGGGGGGGCACTACATGTAGCATCAACCCATGACAACCTAATAAAGAATGAGGTGGTTCAGTATGCTTTTCCTGCAGACTGTTGTCAGTGAAATGTGTTAGCCACTGGGAACTGAATTGGATCACTTGATCCCGCTGCAGGTTTGAACCTGCCCTTTACCTAAGGCAGACTGATTGCAAATGCAGTCTTAAGATTTATTAAGCCAGAAGGTTTACACAATCAAATTAATCTGAATGGAATAAAAAAAACACTTTAAATCATAATACAAGCCTTTCTCAGCAGAATAAAAAGGGTTTTGTAAAAAATAATACCACAAAATAATATAGGATATGCTATTCCTTTTAAACAGCAAACTCACAAAGCCCCAGTGCTATGTGTATGTTGCATACAAAAGGTATTTTTAGCTTTTGAAAAGGAAACTAACTTACATTTATTATTTATAGGTTTGAGCTTGAACAAGAGATATTTGCTTCTGGTTGTTCTTATGAAGCCTTTGTGTCTAGATACATCATGTAACCTTATAAAAACATGTGCTGTGCTACAGTAAAAGCTAAATAGCCCGGTAGACAGTACAGTATCTTAGTCACGTATTCTCAGAATGAATAAGGTTCACATAAAGATTTTGTTACTTAATATAAACAGTAATACCAGTGATAACAAATAGAATTTTAGAACTACTATACTTTACAACCTATCAAAGAGTTCACAGTACTTTTGACAATGCTTTACCATCCTTTCTCTCCAGAAGGATACTATTCTCTGTTCAGGTAACTTCACGGGTAATTAACTGCTTCCTGGACTAACATGCTGGCTTATAAATGATACAATCATCTGAAAAGTCTGTGCAACAGTCTTTAGGGTCAGTTTACAAAGCTTTATAACAAAATAAGCATCTTTATTTATGGTCTGTGCTGACCAGCTTTTTATATATGTCAGGCAGGTGTTGCATTTCCTTATATACTATAGGAATGAAAAACTTACTTCAAGCTTGTCAAATAGTCAGAAGTCAGAAGAAGCTCAACTGGAGTAAAAAATTTGGCTTATTCTACTTCTATAGTACCCTGGGTATCTCAGCAATCCCTTTTCATTAAGGTTACTAAATTAGGGGTGCTAATACAGGAATGTCTATCACAGGGGTAATATTGAGGCCTTGATTGCTAAATTGGAGCTTGATTGCTTATTCACCTGCTCCCCGTGTAAGCCAACCCTGTCCCTCAAGGATGACAGTTGATTGAGGGCCCTCAAGTTCCCCCAAGTTCGCCATGAAGCAGTTACAGGAGCCTAAATTTGTATGAGATCCTTCTGACCCTGTGTTTAGGCCTCTGACTTTTATTGTAATAATGTTGTTTCAGAACAAGATACACTACAGGAGTCACTTATATTGGTTTTATAGAGCCAGTTCTCCTATTCTACATATGGAGTTCAGTTCCTCCCTGGTTCCTGCAATGCTTTGCAATCGCTTTGGGATGTTCTTGCTTATCATGGCCTTGGTAGGTACTTTTATTGCTTTTCTTCAGTAATGAAAATAGGACCTTCCCCTGCTTCAGTCCTTCATCTGCTTTTGTTTGTCATCTCTTTTGGAGTGCTGACCAAGTGAACTTTAGCCTGATGGGAGCTTATGTCCTTCATCCTAAGTTATACCCTCCAACTTTTTAAAGAGTGGCTTTCTTTTGCTATCCTCTATGAGGGGACAGTGGGCAACCTTTTTTTGACTTTTCCCGAGAGGGATTTTGTACAAACGAAGTTTGCATGTTTGACAAGTAGTATGAGTTCTCATCATTCTCTCAGCTCTTTATTTTGCGGGGGGGAAACTGCTGACTACTCTGCATACCCTCACAACTTTGGAAAATCCTCTTCAACCTTTTTTTATGGTTGGAATACATCAAAATATTTATTGTCAAGCATGTTTCTTTTTAAGTCCCTATGTGTACCTATATTTAACAATATGTCCTTAAAGTATCTATCTGATGTAGTTGGTGTTGATGTCTGCTAGGCTTAGAAACAGCTGTCTGTAACACTTTGCACTCTGCCGCTGGGTGGTCTGATTTTCCAGCTAGTAATTACGGTATCATTCGGTTTCCCAGGAAGGTGGGGGTGGGCTTTACTGGTGCAGTGTCTAGTCACCTACCCCACATAGGCCACTACCCTTATTTCCCTTTGGGACTGCAGGAATTGTATATGTGATCCTTCTGCCCACTGGGATCCATGAAATCCCCAAACTTCTTCCTACCTTTTCACTGGCCTATTCCCCTTTATTACCTTTCCCATGCTCAGAACTCTTCAGAAATGCACATTTTTTTTTTCTCTCCCCCCACTCCTTCCCTTTCCCAACTGTCTTTAATTCCTTATTTCTCTTTGTATTTCCTTTCTTGTCTGTCGTGATAAGAGCATTATTTCCTGTAATGGTCTGTGCCATGCCCTTTCTGTATTGGTCTGTGACATGCGCTTGACTTAAATTAATAAAGGTAAAAACAAACTATATTTATTTAACCACTTATTTGGCATTTCAAACAAAAGGAATATTTTAGGTTAGGAGCACAAAAATATGATTTACGAACATTCAGTCTAATTAGTAAAAAAGTTTGTACACCTCATATACAATGGAGACAGGACTTGTATACATCTAGAATTAAAATACCAATACTACCTGAAAAAAAATTAAACCCGTTTCTTGAAATGAAAAGGTAGGCTGCTGCCCTGCCCCATACTTACCCTCTGTTTACTAATTCACCGCTCCATTTAGCCATTGGAATTGTACCACAATACTTTCTGAGCCGCTGACCAGGAACAAATCTTTGGAAAGCAATGACAGAGTTACGTTGGTGGTTTTGATTTGTATTGTTCATCTAGTTCACTGACTCAGCTAGTATAGACTTCAAATGTCAGGAAAAGCTATTTAAAGTCTACAAATATATCTATAAAAAATTAAACATCTCTGCAAATTAGATTATAAATCTAGTCTAAAAATTAGGTTATAAATATATTTATTGTCTTTTACTATGGGATTCAGCAAGCTCTTGCTTGCATTAATTTTTGGGACTGCAACCTGTGGACTTGAGACTGTGTGTGGGGAAAACATCGGCCTTGGTGGGGGTCTCAGGGGTAGGTGAATAAGGTAAAGGAATAATGTAAGAAAGTTGTCTAATGTGCTGATAACAGACATCTCCCCAGTGTCTGTAGGTAGTGACAGAAAATTTCAATACGTACTATAATTCAATTTCCCACCCACCACAGTGCTGTGTAAAGGTGCTCAAATTTATGAAATGTCAAAATATAAACTTGAGTTTGGGGGCTTGCAGGTAGCATCCTCAACTTTTTTCATTCCTACCAAAAATAACAGCATCTACTGAACCAGTACATCTGACAAGGCTATGCCTAGCTACACACACAGCATGTAATGACTTTTATCGACAGGGCTAGAAACACAATTAATTATTGTGAGAAATGGTAATGGGTAAGAGAATCTATTGTCTACTTTGTATTGATAACCCTGGAAGGACCAGAAACTTTCTTTAACTTTTTCCCCTATAAAGAATCTCATTAATTCTTGTTCGTGTTTGATATCGATCTTCTCCATTGACCAGAGCAACAGACATAAGTCGGAGAATGATGAGGATGAACTTAGCTTAAAAAGTAATTGGATCTGGGGAAACTGAGGGATGTGCAATTACTTAGTGATAAGAACAAGCAAGAGATCTATTTCTATAAAAAAGAAGCTTAATACAGCTATAATTTTCTTCAGTGGCGTAGCTAAATATACAGTAAGATATGGAGCAGTATGTATAAACCCATCATTACCATTTAAGCTGGCTATATGTGGTTAAATCTTTTAACATTTTTTCCAGGAAATTCATGACCTTACCCTTCACAAAACTGTCACAAAACACCAGAATGGGAATTCTTCTTCTAACTTAAATGATCTTTGAAATGCTTGCTTTTCAACAACAATTTAATGCTTAAACAAAACTAATTTTCGACCCGTGCTGCAAGCTTTTTGACACCAAAGTCATTGGCTTCTTTGTTGTTTTATTTCCCTTGTATTGATACAATCGTTATAGGGAGACTGTTATTTTGGCATTCAATGGGAGTTTCTACTAACATTCTATAGATGAGGAGTGAGGTAGCTGTGGAGTTTAAGAAGTACTATGTGGCAAAAATGACAAAATGTGAGTGATTTTATTGCAGACTTCCTAAAGAAAATGTTAGTAGTTTCTGATAAATAAAAAAAAACACTTTACAAAAATAAATTATCTTAAGACAGGTAATCTATTAAAAACAAACGTATCACTAAGACATTGTTTTATTTGTCACCTTGTTTTATTTGGCACCTTACAAGCTTTCTAAACAAAGGCATTGGCACAGTGCGGCTGTTTACCCCATGGCTCTGAATTGAGGTCCATAAACTATCCAGGTTTTTGTTGCTCAAAACGATCATTTAAGATTGTCAGTTAGGTGGCTCTGAAGTCATTGAAGAAATTGCTAATGGTTGTTGAGTTGGATTACCAATGGTTGCTGTTGCTATCCTATTCCATAATATCATACCGAGACACCTCATGTTTCTCCTCCTACCTATCCTTTTACATAGAACAAAACAGGCTTTTTGACAGAGTGATGGCCAGTATGTCTATAAAGACAATCAGGTTCAAGTGACAGTAGATGCTATTGTGTACAAAGGACATGTCACAAAACCAAAGACTCCCTTAACGGTCCCAAAAGCAAGTCCTTTGCATTTCTCTAACTCGATGACACATGGTCTACGGAACTGAAACAGAAAAGCCTTCCCAGTCCAGATCACCAAGTAACAAAGAGGCATTTTTACATTATTCCATTTCTATTTATTTTGTGCAGATCTTCTTCACAGCTTCTTTACATGCACCACCCCAATATTTATAGGCTTGATTACAGAAAAAGATGGCTGAATTGTTAAGACATCCCTGTCTTTGTTCGGAAAAGAAAACCACTAAAAGAAAATCATCATTATGTCTTCTCCTTAGAAAAAACAGCTATGCCAGGCACAATAATTCTCTATGTAAGATTAAAAATGTCCAATATATTATGCATGAATTTAAAATTCACACTTTTTTAACTAATAACATTAAGGGAGACCTGCAGGAAATTCAGGAATGCTCCCCACTCCATGTTTGTTTTAACAAATTAGGTTGCAGCACTCCCTGTAGGTAAAATCTGATACTTAAAGCATAACAATCAAATATAAAGGTTCTGCACTTCTTAAAATTAATTGTGCCTAAGCCAAAGCAAGGTAAGGATAATGCTAGTTCCTAGTGAGTGAAATGAAGGCTCTTTCATGTCCTTTTAATAAATCCACTTAAGTCGCTACCACATGCATGAATGAGCTTGTTTTTTACCCAAATAAATTGAATTTGGATAAAGAGAACACTTAACAGAATTGAAAATCTATACAAAATACAGCGATACAATCAAGTAGATAAAATCCTCGGGGCCTGTATACTCAAATTTAGTTGGGGAAACTAACAATTCTCTTATGGAAAAAAAAAACTTCCATTAACATTCATGAACATCAATGCCTTGAGGATAACCAAGAGGAATCGTGTTGCCCTGCATAATGTGGTGGAGAAGGACATGTGAAGACTTACTAATTGGTGCTTTATTTGCACTGCTGCTTCCTGAAGTGGCATTGACATGTGCAGTCATCTCTGTAAGGAAAGAAATTACAATTATAACTGTTGGAAACACTAGAGCACATAGAACCAAGGCCAACAAACAAAGATAATGTTTACACACGTCATAAATCTATTGACATTATGGCAATTTTGTTACAGACCATAGAATAAAATTAAAGTAGAGTTGTAAAATAGACAATAACAATGTTTTTGTGCAATAATGTATCTGCATTGTACAACTGCATGAAAAGAAAAATCTGAAGTACTTTACAGAAATGTTCTCATCATTTTTCCCCAGCTAACCCCTATGCTACAGGAACAGGGCTGCTTTATGATTGTTGCAGGAGGAGTGTTATTTATTTCACAATTTTTATAAAGCTGACATAACATGCACTGTTCTTTAGAGTACATGTGGCCATCCTCGTACAGGGATTTCAATAATGTATCCTTCCAGACTACGGTCATTTCACTGCCCCATTTTCCGAAACCGTTCTGCATACTTCAAGTAAGAAAATGTGCTTTTTGAATAGCGCAGGAAACTCAGGTTAAAGCTGTATTGTTGTAAATTGGCTTTTTAAGCCAGATAGGGAAACTAAATTTTAACTAAATTACCTAAATTTTAACTAAGTACAGTTTAGTCACATGCTATTTATCTTACCATTTTTTTATTTTGGAAGGAAACCTAAGTAAACATGGGTGAAACATACAAATATATCAACTAGCGGGGATGGAACCTAGTGATCACAATAACTAAAAATGTTTTACATGTGGTAAATTCTAAACATTTATTAACCACCTGAGCGTTACACTGAGGCCTAGATTTCTGTACCAAAAGTGCTCCACTGTTTTTCATGAATTTTTTTTTTTTAAATTGTAGACCTGTAACTTACAGAAATATGTCCGAACAGGGGTTCTAGTAGATATTATGAATATACATACCCCACCTCCCTATTGACAATGTTTTATATTTGACAGTTGATATTTGGGTTTTGTATCTTTTTACAGAAGATGGGGAGATTACCCCTACTGTATGTTCCCTTTATCTTGGGCTTTGGTATTGTATTGTTTTGTATGTTCTTATGATGTTAAAAAACTAATAAAACTGATTGAAAGAAAGACAACCTGTTACCTGTGAACCAGCAGTAGATCGAATGAAGGTTGGAAGACTACAACTTTCCTGTCAGAAGCCAGAAGGGTGGAAATTATATTGGCACCACTATTTGAGATGCCATGACACTGAATTCCGCATTCACATGGCTTATGTTTAGGGAGCATGCAAATATGAAATGCTCTACTTCTCCTCTTGTCATTGTCTGTATCTGTCTGTCATTTGAAACACCTATTTAATGTACAGCGCTGCATAATATGTTGGCGCTATATAAATCCTGTTTATTATTATATACACACATGAATGCAATTAGATGAGAGGGGAAAGACACAAATCTTCTTGTAAAGATATTTGTTGGCTCTGTTGTCACTATCCCTGTTTAATGTAAAGCACTGCATAATATGTTGGCGCTATATAAATACTGTTTAAAAATAATAATAATAATAATAATAATATGTGGTTGGTTGCTGGCCACAGGCCAGGTCAGTTTTGTCATTAAAAAATGAGAAATAATGCAACTTTCCTCCAACATAAAAAAGTGCTATTGGTAAATTGCCTTGATTCATTCATTTGAATTTGTTTGAACATTACTAGAATATTATATGGTTTTGAAAATTGTTTAAAACCAGACATTTTTACAGACATTCTGTAGATTTTAGACTGCAGAAATAACATCTATGCTGCATTGGTGTTAAAGTATACCTCCAGCCAAGACGGGTAGTAAAATATAAATACTCAACAGTTATTTTTTTATATTTTTTAAACAGAGAAGGAGTGATTATTACTACTGTTTTTGTCTTTACTTCTGGCCCTGGAGAGAGAACAGAAAGTAGTAGGAAACCCTTTCCCCCCCCTATTTTTTTAGCTTATTTCAGTTCTGGTACCAGCCATGACATTTTGGATTGGTAACTTTCTGTCCATGTAACAATAGTTGCCAGAACAATAACAGAGGGTAAATCACCCTCACTGGGTAACACAATTAAATATTAGAAGGCATTGCAAATATTTTCTACTCCATTGACAACTAACTAAATGTAAATGTTACATTGTAATATTGCATAATGTCATAAGAAACAAAAGTGTGCATTATTATTATTATTGATAATATTAAAAAGGATTTATATAGCGCCAACATATTATGCAGTGTTGTACATTAAATAGGGGGTACAAATGACAGACAGTGACACAGGAGAAGGAGAGGACCCTGCCCAGAAGAGCTTACAATCTAGGAGGTGACATGTAACATAAATTCAGTAATGTATACCCTTTGATGTACCTTTTTATATTATTTGCTCTTTAAATGCCTCTGCTTTAAATAGCTATAATAAAAGGCTATGCGCAAACTGGTTATTGCTAGCACTGGCACTCTTGTTTGACTTACTGAACTTCTAATGCTTCTTAAATGACTGCGAACATTTCAAAAAGCCTCAGAGAAACAACAGGATACCCCCAAAGAACAAAACAGGTGTCCTTTTTACTCCCCATGCTACAGAAGGCATCATATTTCTTCATCAGTTATGCAGTCTAGCCCTTGTATGTGGACTTGGCTGCAAGCCAATAATCATAGAAAACTACTAACTAGGAAAGGAGATGGAAGGAAATATTGTGTCCTAGACTGGCATGTAACACTGTATTACATTATTTACTTTAACAAGGCTGCATAAGGAAGTCCCACTTTGCAACTACAAATACAGTAACTCTTTCTTAGCCATGGTTTCTCAATAGCTGAGAATCCACTCAAAGGTAAAATCNTTCAATAGGACTTTGCATGAAAGGAAAAGCAACCGGTCTACCCTCCACATGTACACACATTTATACATGCATACCTTTCCTTAGCCCCCCTGGTTCCAAATAACCAAATATTCCAATAAAAGAGAGAAGCCCTGTGCAGGCGTGTAGTGGGATGGGCATGCCGTGCCCTCACTTTTTTCAGGAATAAGGCTTTAAAATAACAATGATGCGCATGTGCGCTCGCCATCAATAGTACTGTGCCCCCTCTTCTTTTTTTTTACGGCTACACCCCTGGTCCTGTGCAAACGCCAAATTGAGAAATGGATCTTACACAAGGATGAAATTGTCTTCCAAACCATGTGACGTTGTTGGGCTAAATGACAAGCAACAGTTCAGTAATATCAAAGGATGAATAAAAAAGATCACATTTTCCTTAATCCCAGAAGTACCAGTACTCTAAAAAAAAAGTGGTATGGAAAAGAAGGAAGAATGACTCTTCACTACTTTCTCAGCTATTGAGAGCAATGTATGGCCAAAAATCTGCAAACACCTTACTATCATACCTCAATTATATTAATATTATTTAACAGTATTTCTATACCGACAAGATAATATGAAGTCTGTAGATTAAATAGGGAATGCAAATGCAGATACAGACAGTGACACAGGAGAAGGAGAGGACCCTGCTCCGAAGAGCTTACAATCTAAGAGATGGGATGGCTAAGAGTATGTGAACACACCTTTGCATTACTATATTCAGGCGCTTCTAGTTAAGGGTACTGTTATTGTCACACATTTAATGACATTTTAGACAATTGTGCTCTTCCAAGCTAGTGGAAAGAGTTTAGGGCATGATTGTGCTAACACTGGATCCATTGGTTTAATTAGTTGTTTTGTACAATGACATGACCTAAACCCTACTAAAATCCTTTGGAATTAGTTGCAGATTGAAAGCCAGACCTTCTTATCCATCATCAGTACCTGACATCACAAATGCACACTAAGCAGAATGGAAGCAAATTCCCCAGGGCATACTCCCACAGGCAGAATGGTGGAGGCTGTAAAAGCTCCAAAATGGGAGAGGGGGGATGACAGCTTTTACTAATAAGCATGGATTTGGAATGGGATGTTAAATAAAGTTATATAGGTGTGATGGTCAGGTTTTCACAAGCTTTAGACACTTGTACTAAACCTCTGGCTGTTATTAATATTACACGGTATTTATATAGCGCCAACATATTACGCAGCACTGTACAAAGTCATGTCACTAGCTGGGGGGCTCACAATCTAATGCTCCATATCTCAGTCATATGACTTTTAACTTCCCTGGCAGTATTCCCTAGTGTGGCTCAGGATTAATTTTCAGTGCCAAACGCGGTAACCCCGAGCCACACTTGGGGTGGAATTGCCAGGGAGTTTTAAAGTCCTATCTGGTTTTCATGTTCCAGTGGACTCTTCCAGCGGTGCCTGCGGCATCCTCCAGCGATCCCCTGCATCTGCTTTTCTGTCATGTGAACGTTGGGGACACAAGGCCAATGGAAGTAGATGCCGGTTAGGCATACGCTCGTGAGCCTTAGACTGGAGGGCAGGACCATGGGGCTAGGAGCTGGGACCAGGCGGGAAATTTAAAATAATGAGGATTTTTAAAAATACTCATTATTCAAACCGCCAGGGAAGTAATACAGTCTAAGGTCAATTTTGGGGGGTAAACAATTACCTAACTACTGTATATGTTTTTGGGATGTGGGAGGAAGCCGGAGTACCAGGAGAAAACCCACACAGACATGGGAAAATCCTGCAAACTCCATGCAGATAGTGTCCTGGCCGCGATTCAAACCTGGGACCTAGCGCTGCAAAGGCCAGAGCGCTAACCTCTGAGCCACCATGCTGCCTCATCATAGGTGGATGTCAATGAGATGCCACATGTAACATCTCACCCAAGGAAGTTATTCAAAGATGTAAAGAAGCTGTATTGGCACCACAACCTAACCACCGGTCTGAACGTATCTTAAAAGGTATTTCAGTAGAAGTAGGTAGAAGAGTCAAATGTGCTTGTAAATTGCAGAGAACTCTTCCTTAGCAAACATTATGTCATTTTGCTGCTATAAAAAAATTCTAGAAAGACTGGTATACTTCTTGAAAAAGGTATAGAAAGTCATCATGCGGGGGACTAGGTGTACCTATTCTTTCCATACCCTGATATGATATCACTACTGTTAAATTTATCTGGAGGTATCTAAAGGTGAATAAAACAGAGGGCCTAATTTATTAAATCTCTCCAAGAATTAAGAGTATACACTTTCATTAGTGAAGCTGGGTAATCCAGCAAACCTGGAATGGATCTGGTCCTGGATTCAAAACATTTGCTAACAAATAGCTTCACTGATAAAAGTGTGTATCCATTCCAGAATTGGAAAGCTTTAATAAATCAGGCCCAGAGTGTATCAAAGTAAAACAATGTCTCATTGATACATTTGTATCTCTCTGTCAAGTCTGAACACAACTGGTGTGGTGGGTTCTGGCATCATGAAGTCACTCTGGAGAAGGTTTCTTCCCCTTTGAGTGACACATGGCTCTCTGCACATGTGCAGTCCAGATTTTGTGGATTTATTGGTCCATGAGATCCGAAAGGTTGGCGACCACTGCTTTATATGGACCTTTTCAGGAATTTCTATTCATTCTAATGTGCCAATACACAAAAGTATTTTTGTCCCTTGCATTCTTTGCTTGGATATCAAATCCAGTTCCTTTGTCACTAGCACACGCAAGGGAATCCGGGATTGCCGGGTCTCCCTGGCAACCAAAGCTGATGCTGCGCATGCGCACCTTCCTTCCACCACATTCCTTCACCATGATCAGGCAGGTAAGACAGGTTATTGCAAAAGGGACATCGACTGTCTCTTTCTGTAATAACCATTTGCCTGATTCTTTAATTTTTTTAGGTCCTCTTTATACATTTGTGACAGGAGCAGCTTCTAAAGCTGCTCTAATTACACAGCAACTCTCTGCTGTCATTTGTGACAGATAGGAATTGTCAGCAAGTGTTGTTTCGGCAACCGTGACAGATTGGGGACAGGTAAGTGTACAGGTAGTCCCCAAGTTAAGGACATCCAACATACAGATGACTCCTAGATACAAACAGAGCTTCCCTGCTCGCGCGTGTGCAGGACAGAGGCTTGATAGGTGGCGGTTTGCATGATTTGCAGAAGAAATCTTTTGCTAAACACAACTGAGGTTGTGGGTGATCTTAGGGGGCTGAGCTCTTCTGCAGCCTCTTGTAACTCTTTAATGACCAAGACAAGCTCTGCAGTTGTTTCTTTTTGCATATCAAAGCCCAGCTTAGTGCCTGAAGTTATTGAATGTCTAGTCTCCATAAAGCTTTCTTTTTGCTATGTTTGTGATTAACTCACAGTGAGGATTTTATACAGCAACAGACACCATGCTGCCTAATATTATGTTGACACAAACATCTGTCCTAATTGCATTTATTAAAATAATGTACCTGTTCTGACTTATATAGAAATTCAACTTAGGAACAAACCTACCGTCGCTATCTCGTATGTAACCCGGGGATACCTGTATTTAAAAAATTGAGATCAGGCAGGTAAGGTTAATTTATTTCAGAAGGGACATAGCCTGACCCTCCTGCAATAAAGGACCTGCCTGGTCATAATTTTTTATTTCCAAAGTTTAGTACATTTCCTCAGCAAACGTTTGTTACCCGACCTCAGTTTGCTGGAAATTTATTGATTTTGGATGTTTACACGATGCCGCCATTTGCCATGCACCATTGTTTAGGGTATTTGACAAAGGGAAGTTATTGGTTTTTTGGAAAAGACACCCTCACTGTTTGTCAGGACAGGAAGTGATGAAACATTTGGTTAATGGGGACATTGTTTTAGAGGCAGGAAGGACTGCAATTTTGGTATATATATATTGAGTGCCTATTTCCATGACCCCCATTGTTTGAGTGGTCATACCAGATACCAATAAAAGGGGTACTTTCACTATATGAGGGAGATGTCACTGACATAAATAATGCATGACAGAAATGAAGACACAATATAGAAAACAATGCTGTTTCCAATTTCCATTTTATAAATGATAAGGCATAACTTTCTTTGGGTCCTACACTCAACCTTTTGTTTATTTCACCAAAGAAATCTTTAAATTTAATAAATACGGCAAAAGAAACGTAAAATCACCTCAGCTCTCGAGCGGTATGTATGAGAGAAATGGCGCCCATCAGGACACTTGTAGTTCGCTCTCCCCAATCGCCTATTGCTAATTAAGTAACACAGAACTACGAGTCCCAAGTGGCTTTGCGGCAGGGAGGTCTCTTGACGCGTGCCGGCCAGTCAGAAGAACGGAATAGCAGTCACACACCCTGGAGGTTCCGGCGGGAAGAGATGTCTAGAAGCACCTGAGGTGACATGTTTGTTGTTTATAAGAGGCGGGGGTGTCTCCTATAACCAATGTGCGGCATATGAAACTTTTATTTCCCTCATGACTGTGAATTATTCTGTAAGGCTGCAAGTGGAGAGTTCTGGAGACCTGGAACCCAATTAGGGGTCATTGCAGTTCTGAATGTTGACACTGAGCTATATCACACTGGGGTATTTCTGTGTGAATGCTCTTTACATAAAAGGTTTTAAATTAGATTTATAATGAGTAGGAATGAAATAAAAACACCATCTGAAAGTGGTCATATAGGTTGTGTTCCTTTTTAATGGGGCCTGTTTACGTGTGACCATCCTTATGCATGCCCTGCGATGGGAATCTTCCAGGTCCATGTGTTTCAATGGCAGTAATTGATTCCCACGAGGGAATGTCTGATTTACTGCTTTATAAATAGAGCCATTTTTTCCAGTTAAAATTTTGCCTGAAAATGACTAATAGGGGGTCTATTTATAAAACAAAACCTGACATTCACTGGTGGGATCATTTACTACCATTAAATCACAATGACCTGGAAGATTCCCACTCAGGAATGTTTGAGGGAATGTCGGATTCCCTGTTTTATATATAGAGTCCAAAGCCACTAAATCATTATATATTTTCTGACAGCAGCTGACCCATATGAACATTTCATTTTGTTTGCAAAAGTTTGCACCGAATTTGTGCAACTATTTAATTTTTCTATTAAATTTTACAGACAGCACAATGTTAATTTTGGTGAACATTTTTTTTATTTTCTTTTAAAACTTTATTGATAAAACGGGCTGATGAGTTCCCTCTATGGCAGCATTGTTCAGTGGCAGATTCTCGGAATATTAGTGAAATGTGGGTGAAGCTGTCCCAGCTTCTTTCTCTCCTTTCCCCTTTTTTGCTGTCACGTCCCTGGCGGTATGATTAATTTAGTATTTTTTAATGTCAAATCAGTACATTTGAAAATACATCTGATTTAAAATTTCCCGCCAGTTCTGCCCTTAATGCACGCACGTCGCATGCCCAGCATTTGCATCGCCAATGAGGTGCAGATGCCAGCCGGGCATCACCAAGTGGACACAGATCATTGCTGGAGGACGCTGCGGGCTCTTGAGGACCAGGTAAGCCCTCAATTCCACACCGAGTGTGGCTCGGGGGTTACCATTATTTGTAATCAAATTTCACCCAAAGCCACACTCAGGATTACCGCCAGGGGGTCAATCCTTAGATTGGAGGTTGCGGTGTATTTACTGCTTCCTTACGCCAGGAACTGCTGCCTTTCTGGAGATGCTACATATAGCATTTGCTTGTAGCAGCCCCATGGCACATTATTAGGGGTGGCAATGAGTGGTACTAGTACTGATCAATGCCGGCAGCTGTCACGTGCCAATTCTGGTTCTGTAAGGATCAGTGCTGCTGTGCGAGTGTTCGTAGCGCCATCCGCCAGGAGTTACGCAGAATCGCGCGATCTAAGAGCAGATGTGAACATGCTTTTATTTTTTTATAACATTCTTTATTTTAAATTTTTTTTAAAACAAAAACATCAACAATAACATAACAAAGGGTAAAAAGTGGATCCATTCAGGAAACAATATATTGCAAAAGTTACATAGTGTAGCGAAAGTCAGTGGCTGAAAGAAAGCGTCAGGGAGAGGAACACAAAAAACAGGCAGCAAAACATCCAGAAAAGGTCATAACAACGTTACATACAACAAGCCATAGGATTGCCGATTTACATGAAAATATAATCCTAAATACAGAGTTGTGTATGTTAGAAATAAAGCATTTAGTTTTTGCTGCCAGTTCATCTGTCATTTCAGTCTTCCTGGTTTGTTTGCACTGTAATTAAAAGCTTCTCCTCCCTCTCTACATTAAAGCGTACCTAAACTCAGAATTTTTACTTTACATAAAAGGATAGTCAACCTACATCACGCATCCCAGGAGGCTCTTGACTGCTCCTTCTGCGCATGCCCGAGCCCTTTCATCAATAGGGAAAAAAATTGCCAGTCTCATGCATGTGTAGTGAGATCGGCATGTTTTTTTCAAATCTACGTCACCAAATCTCTCGCCTGCCCAGGGCAAGATTGGGTGACATAGGAAAAGGAACACGAGAGAAGAGGAGAAGATGTGGGCGCCTGGTGCTGCCTCTGCTCTGGGCTGAAAACCGATACCAGGTTGATGCGGGAACCGATGGAAGAAACAAACTGATCTGCTGGATTGATGGTAAGTGTGATTTTATTGTTTTGGGTTTACTTTGGGGGACTGCTGTACACACGATAGATTTTTGCCTGAGCCTGCCCGGCAACAATCATCGGGCATGTAAACGTAGCTTTAGGCTATGTACACATGCTACATTTCTGTCTTTGAAGGTGATTTGTTCTGATCGTTTTTAGTGACAATCGAAAAAATGAGTACTGTACACTGACTACAACCTTATCTCCCTGAGTTAATAAAACTAAGTATTTTTATCCATTTTAGATACCTAGGGCTCTATCACAGCTATGCAGAGATGCATAGCAAACTGTGCTGCGTAATATGTTGGCATTATATAAATCCTGTTTATTAATAATATTAACTGCTGTTGTGTGCCCACAAGTGGCAAGCTTTACTGAGGTTAACCAGATTGGTATCTGGCTGCGGTGCAAATCTTCAAACTAGCACTGCATGGCCAAAAGTAACATGTTGTTTTGGGGACCACACTGTGATCAGCCATGTTTAGAAAAAAAATGGCTCCCAACTTCTCCTATTCACTTGAATGGGAGAGGTTAGGATTTTGGTTCATCCCATGCAGAAAGCTTACTGCGGGTTTGAAATGGCCCT
>NC_092867.1:9212430-9237243 GCF_032062135.1 Pyxicephalus adspersus | reverse complement strand
CTCTGAGAAACGTCTCATCACGGATAGTAAGCAGTTACAGAACAGCCTTTTCTGGAGAATATCTGAATGTCATAGCGAGTTCTACCTGTGCCTTCTGAATTAACCCCTATTGAAGTATCTGCAGGATAAACAATTTGTACCATGTTAAGTTCATCTTTTATTCCTTCATATTTTTTTCATATATCTTTGGTGAAAGCCAAGAATGACTTGTTATTATACAAGAAGTATGCACAGTGGATGCCATAGACTTGTTTTTATCATGGTGGTTGATGAATCAGCATGTTTCTGTTGATGCATTTTGCAAATACCAAACCATGTATGGCTGGCCTGTGCTAGTTGAATCAAAGCGGGGCAATATGTCTAATGTGGATTTGAACGCACAAATTGTATAGGAAACATCTAGCAATGTTATTTATCCCCAAGCTGTACCGTGAAAAGTCTATCTTCTGTCTTAAACTTATCCTACAAAATAGCAGTGTACTTCCTAACATTTGACTGTGCCTTCTGTCTTTTATCTGTTTGACAGCAATTTTAACTACACTCCCTAGATAATGGAAATCCACTTAGACTTCACGTCTATATGCTGTATGAGTTATGACCTCAGTGACATAATTGATCATGAAAAACCTGGTTGCAGGGGATTATGATTCCTATCTCTATGCACCTAGACAGGGTGGATAACATATTGCATGCCACATGCCTTTAAATGCTTGCTAGATTCAAAACCTACATGCATGTTTCCGCACAAACTCCCTGTTACTGTCTCAACCGTTACACGGGAATTATCTTTTAGCCTTTGTATAGGACTTGATTGCTTCATGGTCTCTAGCTTCTTGAACTTTTGTCATCTTCTATTAATTATGATGTATCTATGAATATGTTCCTCTCTGCACACCATCCTTTATTATAATTGTTATTATTATTAATATTAATAACAATACCAAACAGGATTTATATAGCGCAAACATATTACACAGCGCTGTACATTAAATAGGGTCCCACTCTACTACCCACTTACATTTTTTTATATCTCTTTTCATCTTCTGTCTTCTCTTGAAGAAACAAAATCGCTTCTGCGGCTGCCTGGACTGAATAAACTTCCCTGCATGGGAGCATCCCAGCCAGCCAATCAAGATGACCAAGGATCGAAAACCGGAGGAGGGGAGAAAAAAAAGAACATGGCGGTGTCCGCAACAGAATGGTAACTGGTGAGCTCATACATAACTGTGATCAGGCAGGTAAGGGTATTTTGTTGCAGAAGGACCATCACCTGTCCCTTTTGCAGTGAAGGACAGGCCTGCTCACAGTTTTTTATTTCTAGTGTTTAGTTTTGCAAAAAGAGGATTTCAACCTCTTTAGACTTTGGCTTTGGTATGGTTAAGAACCGGTTAACAGCAGTGAATGTCCTTGGCAGTGCTTATTGTGTGTTGGGGGGCCTTTCATCCACCGGTGCAATGGTGCCCATGTTGTTCAGTCCTTCCTGTCCTCTTCAGAAGAAAAGTTCACTGCAGACAGCCAAAAGTCAGTGTACACTTCTGAAAGACAGATGTGGGCACAGGAGAACAGGAAGTAAACAAAAAAGATTGGGCTGGCATGTTATTTGACCAAGGCTTTAGGTAAGTAAAATGCTTTTCCACCCCCAGCAGTTACTTAGAATGGGGTGGAAGTTGTCCTTATTTCCACAGATTAGCTTTAACATAACATGCTAATATAGTATAATGTTAGCCCCTAGAGTAAATTGTTACTTTTTGCTGAGCTTTAAAACAGGTGACATAAAAATATGGCTGTGACATTTGCTTACCAATCCACTTTTACCAAGTAGAGATGTAATCCCATAATATTAATGTAGCGTTGATCTTGCAAAACTCTCCTCTCTTGAGTTACAGTCTACAGGCTAATAAAATAATATTTAGGGAGCTGTATAAAGCACATCATAAATGTTATATACAGCAGCACTGCCAGATCCAAGAACAATTCTCTTCTTCTCAAATACTTCCTTTTGGCAGTTGAAATGATTACTGTTTTATGTGAAAAAGATGAGCAGTAAGTCTCGGCTTTTGTGTGGATGTTTTATCATCCCACCGTATCAGTTCTGAACTGTTGTGGAGACAGCCATTAAACATCCGGTATAAAAATAAAAGTGAAAGGGGTTGTCAATCTCCAAACTTTATTACGTTAGTTCACAAGCGATCTACGCAAAACAATGATTTATCTTCAAGACAGCTTTATTATATCAATAGCTTTATTATATCAAAGCGTTATTACTAGAAATTGTCATTATCTGCCTATTCTTTAAATACAGAACTTAGGGCAAAAATTATCACAGCTAGATGTTTATATATATTTATAGATAGATCTACAGATATATATATATATATATATATATATATATAGCAAATAGTGCTGCAGCAGAAAGAAATAAAGCAGGCTATCCATACAATTGGATGTCCACTCCCACGACCCTTTAATGTTGGATTTCTTCCACACCACCCACCATGCACCTGTTTTTCACGAAGTTACAATATCTTTTTCGCATTGAGTGGATGGAATACACTCACGCATTTATTTTTTGATAGATGGGAAGGCTTTATTACCATGATAAATCCTGACACTAATCAAAGATTACATAAATGCTTCAAACCTGTGGTACTTAATGAGTATTATAGAAAGCAACCCCCGCCCCCTTTCCTACTGCTACTGTGTACATTCTATTAATGTTTACTGAATAATGTCTTTTTTCATTATCTTTTTCTTGTAAAAGTCAGGTACTGGTATATTATACATTAAGCACAGTAAAAATATATATTTCTAGAAAAAAATAGGATTACCAGGCTCTTGAAAGAAAATATATTACAGAATGTCAACTCTGCCACTAGGACCCAAAATCCTAGGAGTTGTTAAGGTAGATATCATATATTTCCTTTGCTTTATAGTTGGCAGGGGTGAAACCCCCTAATAAGCACCAACCAGTGAGAGTACTTTTGAAGTTTACTGGATCTTGTAATGTTCAATGTCACCTGTACCTTCCCGAGACATGGTAAGTGTTTTTTTTTTAGCTTTATTTTACTCAATGTTTAGTTTAGAGGCACAGCAAGTTATTACAAAAACACCTTTTAGTTCTGGTATTATTGGATAGAAATGCCTTCCATTTGAGGCACATGGGCATATGCAAAATGCAACTCAAATACAATGCAAAACTCTAAATCTAGCTTTAGTGTTGCTTTACAAAGGATCTCAGGCTAATATCAATAAAGATTTTCAAATGCTTGGATGTAACTGAATTTTAATACAGATTTTATTATGTGACATCTACCATGTTTTTTAAGTTACAATTATATTCCTTGATATAGGTGTGTCCAGAAAATGGCTTTGTGTAACTTACTGCTTGCGTTAGCCCTCATACACATGGGCGTTGTATAAAGGCACATTACAATTTAAAATTAAGACGTAAACCCCAAGATACATCTTGTGTCTACAGTCTACCTGCCCCGTGTTTTTATTTCTCCTAAAGCACACTAATACACCCCAGTCCCTTTTGTTGTCACTGTGGTGATTTTAGAATCTTCAGTTTGTAAAACAGAACCGCTATACCAAAACAAACAGATGATTTGTATTGGCAATTAGATTATTATCTACCTTGTTTCTTTAAATGTGATTGGTGATACAAGAAAGGGAGAAAAAAATAATCTGTGACACAGGTGTTGCTTTTATGCTGTAGTGGATTACAAAGAACCTGAATTATAGAAAATTCAATTAACTTTGTGACAACAGGACAGCTTTTTTGCTTGCTGTGTATAACTTGTAGTTTATGAATTGATTTCATTTATCAACTGGGATTACTATTTTAAAAGAACTTTTAGCATATTGTATATAGATAGCTATTTTCTGTTTATGTATGGCTCAGAAAAGGTAACCGATTAGTTCCTTTGGCACCTTCACTTAACTTCAAACACTTTTCTGTGATAGAGTTACACATAAACAATGTCAGTATGGTTTGCAGGATGTTGTGTGTCAGTTTGCCCTTTTGCTCACTGTGGAATATAAGAAAGCTGAAATCTTTTGGGCACTTCTGTTGGTATCATTTACACACTTATGGTCACTACGCTAATAGCCTCATGTTGGTTTGCTTGTGGTCAGGCGCCAGGTGGAACTTAAGTTCTGCAGCCAGGTCTCCTTCAGCAGTTAAACAAATGTGAGGTTTAGTCATGTAAGTGATTTAACTCCTTGTTGACGGTTTCTTGGTTCACTATACATTGATTTCAGTTGAAAAACACACTTTAAACAGCGGTCAATGTCTAAAAGTAAACTTCACTTATCAACAGTTAAGAGCAACTATGAATTATGTATAAAAGATCAATGGATTGACTAAAATATGTTATAAATAAGTGTCTAGAGCACAGTCCTGCAGCTTGGTAAAAAGCATGAAACATATTTACTGTATTCATGCAAAATAAAAATAGAAATGCCAGCACACCGCTATAATTGTTGAAGAAAAGTAAAACCTTTGCACTCACAACATTTCTGGGTAGATTTTGCATTTAATTTCTTAAAATAGATGATTGCCCAAATATTAATGAACCTAATCATAGCTAGCTGTAAGGGTCTGTGTGTGTCCCATATGGACATACTGATTTCTGAACCCGCACAATATACTTTAGGGGCACACATGTTCTATCAAGTGTTGATGAGTTCACTTTGTATTTGTGTATTTGTCAATGTTGGGTATGAACAGTATGTCGCCAACCTTTTCGGACCCACGGACCCCCCAGGTTCATACTACGCATGCGTGGGGGGACGTGTGTTACTCAAAGGGCAAGAAACCCCCCCCCCTCATAGTGACGTCATGATTCCAGAACCCGCCCAGTCGGGCTCAGGCCTGTGATGAGAGAGTGGGTGTGTTGTGTCCAGAGACACATCCCGCCCACTTCCTTGAGCCTGCAATCCGTACGGGGGACATAGTCCACCGCTCTGGCCGTTGCGTCTCCCAGCGGGGTCCTTCTCCAGGCCCCGCTCAGGAGCACACCGGCCAGAGCCGCGGACCACCAAAATTTTCTCCAGTTGGCGACTGCTACTCCATGATATGAACCGGAAGAATTCCTGGAAATAACACAAAAAACATGCACAGGACCGCTTAGAATTTCTGAAGCTTTCAACAGTTTTCCCCTCATATTTCGTAGACCAAAAGGGAGTAAATATTTGCACGAGGTGATTGGGTCTTGGGTAAAAATCTGATAAGTGTACAGTGGTTCTCTATTGTCATTTGTCAATCCGCCTTGGCCATGAACGACTGATCGGGAATGACAGCGTTGCATTTCTGTGGTAGAGAGCACTGCGGGTGCCACTCACTCGTCCTCCCTTATCCATGGAACAGAATGGTGCTTTCTGCACATTGCTCGTTCATTCATCTGTCGCTGGAAAAAATCTTTTGTTCTCATTCTTCAGAAGTCCATTGGATGTCTGTAAAAAGTTTCAAGTGCTAGTTTCTTCCCGTGGCAGCCCCAAGGAGAATGAATAGGGGTGACAGTGAGAATTACCAGTACCACTCACTGCCTCCAGCTGTCTAATGTACAGAAGCTGTTTTTTTCAGAAGCAGTGCTGGGGTCTGAGAAAGGAGCCTCTTGGGATCGCTCAAAACCTGGGTAGGTCTGAGTTTTTCCTAAAGGTAAACTCTACTTTCACTAAAAAGTTAGAAAATGTAACATATATAACTGCTACACGAGCCATTTTGTCATAATTTTATGTTTTTGAAACTTCTACAATTGTTTACAACTGCCAAAAAAATTAAAAAACTACTTTTTACAGTGTTGCAAGCTTGGGTCTTATGTACTGTCAATTTTTTTTGTTTGTGCAGAATCTCATTGCTTGCTTGTCCGATGGATTCACTGCTTTCCCAGAAGTCTTTACGGAGCTGGAATCAAATTACGGGGATGCACTAGAATGAAAGTTGAAGTTTTGGTAAGTTTTTAAAGTTGGCCAAAGGGGGTTGTTTTTTTACAATAAAATTGAAGGTGCATTTAACATTTTTTGCTGAAGCTGCATACACATGTTCAATTATTGTTGTTGGAAAGAATCTTTCACTATCTGTTCCAATGACAAAGGACTGCACGATTCATGAAGGAGTGCTGTACATACAGCACCGTTCTGCTCTATGGAGAGGGGAGGGAGAGAACGACTGTGTAGCACCCTGAGTTGCACTCTCCCTCTTCCCTTGCATTAGGATATTCATCCTCCAAGGTCTGTGGATCTGTCAGGACGGTCGTATGGACAATGGGCGCTGTACACGCGCCAGATTCTGGTCCGATATCGGCCCTGAGCTAATTATCGGGCGAGAACCATTGGACGTGTGTATGTAGCTTTGTTATAATTTAAGTGGATTTTCATGGAACAAAAAAAAATATATCTGGTGGGATTTTAAATAACATCTTCCTCTTTAATTCAATTTTTGTTTAGTAAGCACTTACAGAACATAGATTTTTATCAACCTAAAAAAAATTAGTAGATTTTAAAATTCTTACTTTACTTATACCATCTACTTCTTTTGGGAAATATCTGGGGAGTTTGGATTTTCTTTATTCCTATGAACAAGCAAAAAAAAAAAAAAAAAATCTAAGATTGACTTTGCAGTTCAAACTTTTAATGTTTAGAGTCATTCCTGGTTGGAGTGACACCAGAGTGGTGATCTCACATTCAGAACTCTCTAAAATAGTAATGTTTGAGCCAAATAAACGGCAAATGTTTTTACCAACGTATGTCTAAATACATTGTTTTCTTAGTTTTAGATATCATGGTGAATTCATTGACTGTTATGTAACCTTACATTACTTGGCATTGTCTCCAGATTCAAAGGTGATGTCCAATTTAAAATTTCATAATTTGCACCAGATTGGAAGATGAGGGTAAAGCTACGTACACACTTCCAATTATTATCGTTGGTAGACGAACGATCCTGCACGATATCTGCGAACGATCGTATAGCACCGATCCTGTACATACAGATAACGACACGATCGTTCGTAGATATTGTACACACAATAGATGCGATCGTTTGAACGATACGAGGAAGTTACGTGCACCGCAGGAACGTTCGTTCATCACGCATGCTTAGACCATGGACGATCAATGAACGATCGTACACACGAACGATGGTCAACGATCGTCGTCCAATCCGAACCGCCAGTCCGGTCGTTCATTTCCAACGACTTTCCTCGTTCGTCGGCGTCGTTGGTTACTTTTTTTACGAACGATTTTTGCCCAATCGATCGTTCGTCGTTCCTTCGTCGTTCATTTTGAACGATAAAAATTGGAAGTGTGTACGCAGCTTAAATCTTTTATTTGGGACAACTGGATAAGAGGGAGGGTTAACTCAATTAGGAGGATCTCCCTGTTGTGCCTAAAGGTAGGGCAGATTTAATTTTTTTTCCTCCGTGGGCCAATTCTCCTGTGCCTCCATGCATTTGGTGGTCAGTCTGACTTTGCATTCAACTAAAGAGTGGTAAAATAGTACAAATTCTGCCTATAGTGACTGTGATACCCTAGGCAATGCCTCGTGAAAAATCTGGCCCTGTCTACAGTACAGATGGTAAACGTAAATCTTCTCATTAGGACAAAGACAAAAAACTGACACATTATGTTGACATTCCCTACTCTATTTAAAATTAGGCTTTTTAGATATTTTTCAAGTAGCACAAAGAGAAAGCACTAGAATACCCCTAAAATTTGTAACCAAATATGAAGCTCTTTCAATTATCTCTTATTCGCTAATAGTTAACTTTCTTTTAGTTTTTAACTTTACCAGCTACAGACAGGATTTAGCTTTAGCCTAATTCCTTGTTTGTCACTCATAGGGCATTGTTATATCTACTGAGCCTACCTACAAACATTTAAAAAGTGCATTGGAGGCATGGGCAGGAGAGCAGATGTGCTTGTAGCAGGTTCAACTACCATTTTGTCCCCTTTTGTGCAGAAATAATCTATGCCAAACTGTAAAGGGGAGACCGTGATCTTGCTAGCTGGATTGCAGTGGAGAAAAACTGAGAAGAAGGGACATTTATGCAAGTTAGAAAGGGGATAAAAATATAGGGAGAAGGGTCAGTCTGTATCGTATTTGCTTGCCTAAGCTTTTTGAAAGTCCTCTGTGCTCACTGTCCAAATATTCAAATTTTTGTGTCTTGAACCTGTTGGTGGAAGTTAACACAGGGCTATGCTGTCAATGCCTATGTAAAAATACTGTATCAAGTTTAACAAAATGTACAGCAATAACTTCCATATCAATCGGATAACAATAAATTGTACTTCAGTCATGAGTGCTACTAGCAAAGCCTGAACATACTTAACTGTTGATCTTTTAAAAAAAGTAATCCACTGAAGGTTTACCTAACACTTTTGCAATCTAACCATAAAATCTCTGCAAAATGGGGACTGACCTAACTGTTGAGTCAGGCGGGCTCTTCCATTACAAGCTTGTTTGTAGAATAAAACAAGACTACAATAAAACTGTAACATGTGGCTAAATACAAAACAAGGAGATTGTGCTTAAAATCATGAAAAAAATTTCTCTGTTTAAAATACAACAAAAACTTTTAATTTTCAGTTCAGTGCTAACACCATCATCTTGAGCTCTGTATGTTTTTTTTTTTTTTTTTACACTTTTGCAAAGTGAATATAGGGGATAGAACCAGGGATGTATCATGGGAATGGAGGTTTCCTTTCTCTTGGTTTACATCTGTTTAGGTATACCTTTAGCTATAAACGTTTGGTTTTACATTTCCACTATATACTTGACTATTGGAGGCAAGGGCAAGTACGGCAATTCATGATGATAATAGTTTTGTTTATGGTTTTGTACTGGAAATGTATAATATAGATTGAATTTGGGTACCATTAGCACTTAGAAGAAATTAGGGTTTATCAACCTAAGAAAAATTGGTAGGCTTATTATACAGATATATACATTGACTCAATTCTGTAACTGTTTCACAGCTGTGTTTTGATTTGCCTTAGTCTGAATGTGCCAGCCGCTTGCAATTTGAAATCTACAATACCCTTCGGCTAAAGCCCTGCACTTTATGCAGGCCTTTCCTGGCCAGGAACCAATGGAACTAATGTCAGACCACTATGACTTCCATTGGTGAAAATAGCCTTCCCGGTTAACAGGCGCACAATGTATATTTTTCTTACATAGGTGATACTTCCCCCTTAATTCACACTTCCCATAGAATCCATTAGCGTCTAATTGCTGATGTTTACAACTTGTCATAATTACTTAATAGTGTTGCAGGTTATGTAAGCTGCGCTCTGGGACGCAGTGAGCTCTCTAGAAGGATGCAGCTGTTGAACAACTTTTGGTTGGTTATGGATGTTCTATGCACATGGAGCACCGGGGCCTCGTTCTTGTTTAACACTAGGTGCATTGTACTTGACCTCCCTGCTCAGGATCATTTTTAAAAACATATTGCTTGTGGCGTTGGTGTTCCATCATCTAAAGTTTCATTGTTTTTCAGCTTTCACAGAGCTGGAGTGTATTTTAACTAATGCAGTTATAAAATGTTTACAAGAACTTTTGTTCACATTCTTGTAATGTGCTAAGTGGTATTAATTATTCAGTAAATAATGTTAAAAATATTGCAGCACAGTATTAAAATATTACACAGTTAATACTAAATAAGTGGAATATTTAAACTTCTAAAATAACAGAACACGTTAAATAGATTTATAAAAAATAAAAAGCTTAACTTTTTTTATTGTATTTTGTGCATATCCATGGTGAGTACCATTTATTTGTTCTAAAAGCCAACATTTTAGTGGTGTGTATTAGGATTTCAGTCCTAACAGTATATAACATCAAATTTCATTTTTATGTTCACATTGTGCAAAAGGGCTGCAAGGCTGTACTAGCATTTCAGATGAGATTTCCAAGAGATGAATTTTAAGAACTGGATAGAATAGGTATGACTTCTACAATAAAATAAGTAAACTTGTTAATCAGCAATCTTTTATCATATCAAAAAAATAAATAAAAACAGCTATGATATAAACTATATAAAGCATGTTTAGCCATGCACTAGACGTGAAGAAATGGTGGCCATAGAAACTGAATACACAAATCCAATTGAGTAAGTATTCCTAAAAATACTGCTAAGAGTAGCTACCTACAAATATGTCTAAAGCAATGTTCCACGCAACCCTATAGTTGATTTAGAGGTTGCTAGGGTTCCCTCAGCAATGAGCAATTTATGTCTCGTAGGTCATTCACTACTGACATCAATAATCTTATTGGCTCTCAGTAATGGTGACATTCTTTCTAAAGGCCAGCAATGTAAGAGGCGTTCTTCCCAATGACTACCAAACTAATGTACTGTGAGCTGTGAATAACGTAATTATAGCAGGGGTTCCCTGAGACCTAAAGTTAACTTCACGAGTTCCCCCATGTTAAAATGAAACGCTGGTCTATAGTCATAAAGAAGGGACAAAAACTGGAAAAATAGCTATGGGAAACCAGCCCATATTATAATCGTTTAGTAGTTGATGAGGACAAGACTTTTTATAGTTTGCAAAAATTATATTTGTATCAAGTGGTAGTTTCTTTTTATTTAGGGGTTATGGACTGGACATGATTTACCAGTAATGCTGTTGCACAAAAACAATAGTTTCAAAATGCTGAGCCTTACATATTGATCAAATGAAGTTGGACACATTGGACAACCTACCTCTTTGAGTTATAACCTTATGACCCATGATGGTTGTTCTATTACCTTTGTTTGTTTTTTGTTTGTTTTTTTCCTAGAGTTTGGCACATGTTGTGGGAACAATTTATTTATCAATATAGCCCTGAGTGTTAGCAGTTAACATACAGATCTGGGTTGTTCCTTTACAAACTTTAATATCCTGTATTAAAGGTTTAGTATGCACTTTTAGCAGGTAGCAGAGGATGATTAAAATAAAAAAAAAACATTTCTACATTTAAAAGCCAGAGGAAAACGTTGTTGAGTACACTGAAGAGCTCTAACCGTGCTAGGTTAAGAGCTCTTAAGAGCATTTACATGTTTTACTATTGATTTTTTTTTTTCTTAGTAAATGCTGTTTATCTTAGGGTTTGCTTGCCTTCTTGCTACTGGTCTATTGTTTGCAGAGCATTACTAGGTTGCCAGAGACAGCAATAGGAATCTGTTCCACTAATTCTGTTGACTCAGGTGCATCAACAGTGCAAATTCTTGAGAAGTAAGCTTCTCCTATGGTGAGATTCCCATTGACAGTAACCAGGAGTGTCTTGGAAAAAAGTTGGACTTGTCAAACAAGAAGAATTAAGGGAAGATGGATATAATAATAATGGTTATATTCACAGTATATGGGTAATTACAGGTTTTAAGATCTTTATGTAAAATTCAGGCCATACATGTAAACTTTTCATTTTACAATCCTCTTTTTTTCTTGCAAGGGCTTTACAATCATTTAAAGCAATATCACATCCGCTATTACTACACAGTTGTTGGTAAATCTAAAGAAGATTGTGCAGGCAAAATAAAATGAGACCAGCCCAAAGGTTAACTACAACCTAAACTGTTTTTATAGTTTTGGACATAGTGGAAAAGGCATACAATGTAAATGTGTTTTTCATTTGTTTTTCTCCAATAGGGTCAGTTTTTTTTTTTTTTCTCCAATGAGCAGATTTGATGTCCCCTGCTACCCAGATGGGAAATGATAGAAAGTTTCTTTAGTGACAGTACAGAGTGTAACATGTAATAATACATGGAATTAGACTCAATAGGGCCCCCAATAAATATTTCGTTTATCCACACGATAGGAAAATCAATTTGTCTTCAGTGAATTTTTAAAGCTGGACGACTTGTTACATATATTACTAACTTCCAGTTAGTTCTACAGAAGTTGATGAGTTGGCGATATATTATTATTGTTATTAGCAGAGATCAGTACAACTTTTAACCATCAGCCATACTTTTTTCCATTCCTCCAACCCTCCCGGTATCTGGTATCCTGTTGTAATGACATAAATTTGCATTGATAACAGACTACTACTAAGGGACTTTTTGGCAGAGCTTAGAAATTTCTTTCATACCATGCACATTTAAACATTTATGAAATATAACTTCTATATAAGGAGTTTCCTTGACACATTTGCTTTGATTGCTAGACTTCAGCCTGCAATATGTAGTAGAAAAAAAACACAATAGGCTAAAACCTCCACGTAAGTGTTATCTATACAAGCCAAATGTTTGGTGTTGATGGAGGGTGAAACGGTAGCAAATTAAAGTTGCAGGACCTTAAAATCTGTCATTATATTCTGAAAAGGCTTTTAATAGAATGTGATTGAATGGTCATTGAGTGGGTGTGAACAATACACTAGGCCAGCTGTGTCCATGCCTAATTCTGTCCACTCGGTGGTGCCATTCTGTCCTTTACTGGGTGCCTGTAAGCAACATTTTTTATGTCTTGCGCTCCCATCTGCTGCAGTTGCAAAGGCCACCAACGAGGACATGCAAGTGCAATAACGACCTGGACCTAATCACTTTGAAATGAGCAGTAGAAAAATCTAAGGATGGTTTTGCTATGTAGCTATAATACTGCAATATTACATAGCAGGTTAAGGGAGTCTGATGCTGAGCTACTGTTGGCTCCGACATTTTTTTTTTTAATACAAATATTGTGTGGAAGTTATTAAAAGAAGAATTGGTGTAAGAAGTGGTAGAAGTCTGGTCACGTCATAAACAACCATTTTCTGTTTTATCTGTATCGTATTGAACAGAATGTATTCCTCATGGAGAGAAGACTTCATATTGGTGCATAACTGTGCTACATAGTGCTTTCTGTATGTGAGCGACAACTAGGAGCATACATTGGGTATGTTTGGGAATACATTCAGCATTTCAAACAAATAAATGAAAGACATACACAGATAACCAGATTGCTAAGAAATAAGTCATTGGCTTGCTGCAGTACTTCTATTACTAAATGAAAGGATAAAGCCCACAGAAGATAAACTTTGTTACAATGTTTTAATTTCAAGGATACATTTTTAGTAGGAACTGGGTGTTTTTTTTTTTAGAGAGATTCTATTCCAAGTATAATTTTTTTGCCAAATGTTTCCTACTCTGAACTCTGTATGGTCTCCTGATTTTAATCAAATAGCTACACTAGAATTGTGGCACCTTACTTGGGATGGCTAAATAGAAGTCTTTATTTTACCCTTTGGCCATACCCCAGCCTCCATCTATAGTTCATTGTGGTCATTACAAGTACTTGTAAATATAGCGGTTGTTTAGAAAAATGGTTCTTTGTTGGCACGTACATACTATCTAGTGTAGCATAGAGAGCGAACAAAGCATGTCATTTTTCTCATTATTCAAAATAGGAAATCTTAGGTAAATTTCCAAACCAGCAAACAGTCATTCTGTGTAGCTTGGCATTTTGAGCTTGTATACTGTTAAAACAACATGAAAAGTAAAGTTTGGACAAGAATCATCAAAACTTGGTCATAGATAACAGATGGGGCCTGATTTATTAAAGCTTTCAAAGGCTGGCGAGGATACATTTTCATCAGTGAAGCTGGGTGATCCAGCAAACCTGGAATGGATTTCTTCAAAGTAATTTGCTAGCAAATGTTTATCCTGGACCAGATCCATCTCAGGTTTACTGGATCATCCAGCTCCCATGATGAAAGTCTGTCCTCTCCAGCCTTGGAGAGCTTTAATAAATCAGACCCATAGTGAGAGATGTGTCTGTCTGATAATTGAATCATAGTACCTCGGAACCAAAATTCAAGCTGAAGTTTGGATGATGTGTTGTGAAAAACTCATTCCCTTCACTTTATAGAAAAAGGATCATCGGTTCTTTTGTTTGTAAATATTTATCAGAATTCTGGCTTATCTGTGTGCAGTTAAGAGGTATATTGATAAAGCGTTGTCTAATCATTTCTTGGTTGCAATAGGTCATATTCAAGAAGGTTACAGACACTTAAAAATGTCAGGCAAGGTTTGAACTATCTATTGTATAAGAGTAAGGGAGAATTTAGGAACTAGAAATGCACATGAAAGAATTCTACAACTGAACTGAGAGTGTTTTTCACACCTTAACTAATTTATTCTGTTCCACAAGCTTTTAATAAGGAAACCGGTGGATAACTGGAGAGAATGGCACGTTTTGTCAAGAGGAATAACTCACAATGGAATGTCAGACACTTCAAACGAGATACCTGCCTTACTAGATACGTGGCCATGTATAGGATGATGACTAATAAACTGTATTTATATAGCGCCAACATTACGCAGCGCTGTACTTTAAATAGGGGTTGCAAATGACAGACAGACACAGGAGGAGAAAAAACCTTGCCCCGAAGAGCTTACAATCTAAGCAATGGAGACGCAGCATAAAATAGGGGGGAGATATGGAGTTGTGGGTGATGATTCACATCACTCTGCCTTATTACTGCTCAGTGTCCCTACTAAAGTCTAAGCATCAAAGTCCATCCCATGCTATACTCTGTAGAACTAGGAACAGTAAAATAGAAGAGGACACATTGTAGATGCCATTCAAATGCAGAGAAGTGCTAGAATGGTATAGGATTACTAGCAAGTGAACAGTAGATTGTTTAGTGTTGAAGTTATGAATAGCATAACTACAAAGTTTTGAGGCACGCAGAACCCCTTTATTAAGGTGAAAACATGTAAAGGTCAGACGCGCTCCAGAGCTAATTTATTAAAAAAATAAGTAATATGCTAGTATACTTTGGCCTTTGTGGGAAAAAGGGCTCAGAGGATACACATTCAAGGAAAACATAAGAATCAAGACCAGGGTTCAACTTAGCCACATCTTATCTTTTATAATGTTTAAAACCCAGAGTGCTGCTATGCACCCAGGAATGGCAAACCATAGCAGCATAGGATTTGTAGTCCAGAGGAGGAAAAGAAATCCAGGACACTTCTCTTCCAGGAACCGCGCTGATACCCAACTACAATGCAATCACGTTCAAAAAGTGGTTCTCAACATTTAAATGGGAACATTGTTGAGAATGCAATGCAATGCTTTGATTGATGGCAAGTTTGAAATGGGCCTTCCATCTTTTCTCCAACTCCACTGTTATTTTACACTTTGGGGCAAAAAACAAAAACAAGCTCCAAGCATTTCTTCTGTCAAAAGTACATCAAGGGGTTATTTGCTGTTAACACACAATAAAGTCTAAGGCTGTGAACCTTCCAGCAAAACTTTCTTACTTATAACAAAAGTGTCTTACATTACAGTGTGTATTTCTTCACACCCCCCTCTGCTGGCTGTGAGGTATTGGGGCACGACCGCTTGCCATTTGTCTTCCTATTTTAACAAGGTGTTGAGTGTTAAAAGCAGTGTATGTGTGTGTTGCCTGCAAGCTATTGTAGTTGCTTAGTTTGTCAATGAGTTCCCACCTCTCCCCTTGCTGTTCTGTAGGGGGTAAAGCCCAGCACACTAGACGGAGGAGGGAGCAGGGAGGAGTCAGGCGTGATATTTGTGTGTCTCTCAATTGATGGATGACTGCTGTTATGTGCCTCTGTGTGTGTGCGCTTTCTCTCGGTCTTATTTATGCTGGTACCAAGCCTTAGACACAGAGAGCAGGCAGATAACGCTTGCTATCCAGGGGAAAACTCCAGACAGAGGAAGACAAGGGCAGACTTAGTGCAAAGGAACCAGCTTCAATGAATTAAAAGGTGCTGCAAGAGCAGCCTTTCCACGGCAGCTGAGAGCAAAAAGGATTTCTGTGTCTTTTGTAATTCAAGTACTGAGTAACAGAGAGAGTACTGCATTTTTTATTGAATTTTTTTCTTTTTAATATATATATATTATTTCACGTTGGGATTGGCCAAGGATTCTTGAAGCTACCTGGATCGTCTCCAGGTCTCTGATGATTTAAAGGGCTCACTACACTCTTTAGACTGGAAACGTGAACCTTTGCCAGCATGGCTATGAGAGGATATTCTACCTTCCCATTGTGGCTCACAGTCGGAGTATGGATCTTGGCATGGAGCAGTCTCTGCCAAGTGTTTGCCAATGGATGCCCTGCCTTGTGTACCTGTAGTGGAACCACAGTGGATTGCCATGGTTTGGGGCTTAAAATGGTACCAAAAAACATCCCCAGGAACACAGAAAGACTGTAAGTACAGATGCTCCCCCTCTTCTTCTTATAAATACTGTCCACATAAGTTTGCAACTTTCTCAATGTATTTAATCTGTCCAGCAAAGTAACCGTGAATAACAACTACACCCAAATTACATTTTTAAACATTTGGAGGAATTTTAAAAAGTTATGCAGGCCTAAAGCTGGACAGTTTCATCACTTTGCATCTTTCTCTAAAGTGTGTGTTATACATAAAGAAAAAATGTACTTTATCATTTTAGCTACACAAAAATATAAGTAAGTATCAGAATTGCCAAGCTAATATTATTTTCAAGCTTTGAAAATATAATCCATTCTCTTGCACATTTAACATGATTCAAGTTTGTTTCTAAAACCTTAATGTTTAGCAGTCACTTTATAGCAAAACAAAAGCACAGATATTGTCCTCCTGTTTCAACGATGTTGATAAACATCAATCCACAAACATGTGGAAAATGTAATATTTTTCTAGCAGTTTTTTTATTGAAAGCTGAAGCTGACATCTCTTGCTGTAACCACACAGATCAGTCTGATTCTGGTTATATCACACTCTGTGATCTTGTTGGCTATGACCGCACAAGAGCATTGAATTAATCATGTACTTCAAAGCATTTAAGAACTATAAATATCCCCAGATAGCGACTTTATGGAGTAGCCTGATATTTTTCAAGAAGCGCTTCTTTCCTGTTCTCTTGTGTGTTATATTAAAGTTTGCAGGGTTAGTAAAAAAAAAACCCACTGCTACATTTGATACAATTTGACTCCCGCTAGACCTCTTGGGAAACTGCAATTGCTATTAGTAGCACAGTTAATGAAGTTGTACATTTGGGAACAGGACTTTGACTGACAGCTATGGTTCCCATGGAGGCTCCATTCTGCTGCCGTCTCCCTATGCACCAGTCAGCCTTAATAAGTCAGGCAATAGGTCCTACAACATCACCAGTATGGTGGGTGTGAGGCTGCTACTGTAGTCACTTAGGAGGGTTGCATGCCCCCTGGCCCTCCGTCAAAAACCACCAAAGCCCCCAGCTAAGTGTGGATGCTTGTGCGATTTGTCATGCTGTAAATTATATGTTTTCTTTTGTTTGTTTTTCAACATGTTTTGCTGATGTTCAAAGTAACTTAAAACATTCTCTCCTTTATCATGCATCATGCTAGCAGATGTATAATCCTTTTAATAGAATAATCAAAAGTGAGGGTTGTTAACATAAATATTTTATATTCTTCTTTTGCTAAAATATTTTAGCATGCTGTTGTGCTTTTCAGAGTTTATTTGTTTTTATAAAAAGGCTTTTTTTGGGGGGACAATAGTATATAGGGGTTATCTATGTGTTCTATTGCCACATTTTTAAAAACAATATACAGTTGACATTATAAAACATGCTGTTACTTTTTGAGCCATAGGCTGACTTTTTTTGATTATAACAGAGATCAAGAACAGCAAATCGTAGCAGTTATTTAGAAGTCATATTACATTTGACTAGAATGCCTAAAACAAATTAGAAGAAACTTTGCTCTCTATAGGATATATCAGCTAAAGAATTATTGCTAGTTTTCCTGCAAGATGAAGCCTATTGATTTCAAAAATGATCCTTATTCATATGAACAATGATACTCTATCGGTGACAAAATACAAAGTATATGTATTATCTGAGATTATGAGATGATTTTGAGAAATTCGGTACACAGGACATAAGTTAAGTTTGTATTCTATGTTCTGTTCATACATTGTATTATATTAGCTTGTGGAAATCACAGCTGTATTGTTTGTTTTATACATAAATACAGCGTGTTACTTTCCTGTTTATGACATTGGGGTAACCAATCATGGTAAGAGTATTCATTGATTTTAATTGCAGTTATGATTATTGATGTAAGGTTTGCATAACTTAGCTTCTTATCAAGTCTATTCCATGTTGGAAGGTTTGAGTTGTCATTTGGGTTTAGTATTAAAAGACTGCGTTGAGCAAATCATGCTTTCAGTAAGTATCTCCTGTAAAGACATGGGAAAAGTGCCAAATCACCTAGATTCAAGCATGTAGACTGCATTTGCAAGTCTTTGTTAAATTATGTCATCAACATAGGGTTTATGGACAGTTTCAGAATAGCTGTAGATGCTTAGTGATGTGGATGATTACTTGCTGAATATAGTTCCCATTGTTTTTTTTTTTTGTAACATGCTTGCTGAATATCATGGGGCTTAAGAGCAACATCGTGGCACACCTAATGACCACACAAAAATCGTTTGTGAACGTTTAAAACATACTCATTCATATCATCATTGTTTCCAGTCTGAACAAAAAGATAAGTGTTTAGAGATACTGTAAAATATTTCATGCACTAGAACTTTGATTTAGAGCTGAAAGTTGTTTGCTCTTATTCTCAATAAAAGTGGGGAGAAAAACAAAATTGTACCAGGATGACATTTACTGACGTGTGGATATACAAGAAGAGAAGGCGGTCTGCAGAGATCACTTGTTCATCATTTCTGATTTCCACAAAAACGTCATAAAGACATAGAGGGCTCGATATTTCTGGCCCAGTATGGTTGTAGTTTTAAATCCCATTGTTGGAACTCATTCTAAGTTGGAACTGTGCTAGAAAATAGCTTTTGTGAGGTCCAAGTAAGGTCTGCATGTAGAGGAGTTGCTCATCTGGTAAATACCATTACTAGGCTAAATCCTTATATCTTTTTGTTTATTGTATATTATTTATCTCACTATCTTCAGTGTGTTAGTAAATAAATATATAAGCAGTTTTCAAGTTGCTATAAATAAATTGCAGGAACATTAGAATGGCCATGGATATCTGATGGTGGCTGGCCGCCCCCACCCGCTATACTGTTATTTTAATGATAAATTGTTCAATTAACTTGCATGCTACATCCACCTGGGTCAGCATGTTCATCTCTGTGGTCAGCAAGAAAATCTGAATTCTGGTTCCTCCAAGACCATTTAGCTGGGATCTGTCTCCACCTTTAGAAATGAAAATTATTTCCTCCTGGATCATTTCTGATTACAGTTTATTTTTTCTTATCTACAGACTTAGATTGTAAGCTCTTCAGGGCAGGGTCCACTCCTGTGTCACTGTCCTTATCTATCTTTCATTTGAATATTTAATATATTATGTGTGTGGTAGTCTCAACCGCCACATACCTCTATGTATATACCTGACTGAAGTCAAATGTTAAATAAAGCATACATAAATCATACAGTTAATATCAAATAACTTTTTACTTGTTATTAGGTTGATCTCATTATCTAAACTGTAATCCTTTTTGTATTCTGGCACTTACTGAAGCAAACATATTCACAAGCCATCTGCTTATACAAAAATATTTTTGCTGTAAGTAAATCAAATTATTATTTTTTCCTATATCACAAAAGTTGTTCTGACTTACACTTCCTTGGAAAAGTTTCACTTCATACCCTGGAGCTGTACATGTTGGAATAATTTTAATGACTGTTTAGTGACAAGCATAAAACGTTGATGAATTCCATGAAAAATATTGAGAACTTTAATGAAAACCACAACTTTGCCATTGCAAGGGTTAAAAACAATCAAATGTTCACTTCACTATTTCGTTGCTCAAGTGTGTGAATGTGTAGGGGTATATCTAGGGAGGGGGGAGCGTGGTCCATCCTCTGGGATCCTTATCTTATCAAAGGCTTTCAGTCAAGTGCATTGGTATTCCTCACCTCCGCCAGAGTCATTATGAGTTGCCTGTGTTTAGATCATTTAGATAGCAGTGCACGCTGAAATTTCCTGCTTTTCAATTGCCAGACCATCTGGAAAATATGTCTTACACTCAGGCATGCATTTGTGCTTTGCAGGGGCTGTGTGTGTGCATGTGAAATGTGAAGGGGGAGCCCTCAAGCTGCAACTAATGAAATGCCAATTATTAACTCTTCTGGGGCAGTTTGACTTCAGGACGTTTGGTACTTATTAAATAGTCCTTGCCTATATGTTTGCAACCGACGGTGATTGTAGGGATATTCATCCCAGTAAATGTCTTATTGATTCTCTCAAACAGCTGCAGCTAAATAAATGGCAAATGTTAGCTCAACTGGGACAAGTCTGAGTTTTCAGAATTCTGTTAATTCATATTGCAGCAATAGTCAGTGAATTTTTAAAGCCAGCCAGTGACCATATTAGAGGGTAATGAATAGAATCGGGGGAGTTCTGTGAATCTGTATCAACTGTGTAGTAATTGTGAAAATAGCAGAATGCTGTAGAATCTTTAAAAATCATTTGTATTCACAAATAATGGTCGAACAATCCAGCACAATTCACTACTTTTTAAATAGGTAAATCTACATTTTACATATCCTAGGACATAACCAATTTTTGTGTGTCCTTTTAAAGCTGAAGAAAACCCAAAACAGTCATTAAAATCACACCTACATTCAATCTTTGCAGAGCAGTGTATCCGTCAGGAGGTTTCTTCCATCGGGTCTCGTATCATCCCGGTATATGCGCAGAGAGAGCACCAGGCACCGTCACCTTCTTTCAAATTCTTATTTAGGCGTTAGTTACCTGATCTTGCACTGCACAGGCCTGAGATCAAGGAAAAAAATTGCCGATCCCACTGCGCATGCGTGAGATCTGCGTTTTTTCTTCTATTGATGAGAGGGCTCCTTCTGCGCATGCCCAAGTAACTCTCGGAATGTGTGATGTAGGTATCCCGGGAGGCTCTGGGATCAAGATTTAAAAGGGCGGTCCTGCACCTTTTTTTTTTCTTCTTCTTTTTTTTAATGGGTGTTGCACTTAAAACAAAATTTTTACTTAAATAAAAGTGTTGTCTACCCTTTTCTGTAAAGTAAAAATTATTAGTTTAGGTAGGCTTTAAGAATAATGGAGAGCTTGTCTATATTTTACATAGCAAGGTATAGAGACAGGCTTTATTTTTAGGACTCCTATGCATTTTAACAAATATTAATGTATATACACAGGTTAGCCAAATATTTACATGCCACTACTTCACTTTTGTATGATACATTTCCATACTTTATCATTGTTATATGTGTCAGCACATTTTGTATGGCCTATTAAAATACAACTGCAGTGCATTAAACCCATAATTGTTTATAACACATGTGCAGATGTCTGAAACATGCATGGAAAGGTGTAAATCTAACTTTAAGGAGCTTTAAAGGCTGACATACTGCTCATATGTTCGTTACGGTAAAGTGCCATAAAGCACATGTTTCTGTACATAAAGCTAACTGCGAAGCATTCCTCTTCCAGTCCTTGAATAACCCCCAACGTACCTTGTCAGAGCACCAAAATGCATGAACATTTTTAGCGATACACAATTCACAGATGTAAACCATCTGTGTGCTCCTTTAAAAAAAAAAAAAAGTACATGTGCTTTAAATGGTTTGATATTGCCCATTGGGTAATGCACCATGAAACTGGCCTACCTGTGGTCATTTTAAATGATCACTTGGCCAAAAAAACTATACTGATTGACTATTGGCTTATGATCACATGTCTTAGGTGAAGACTTGTAAGCCGAAATCCCAAATGAAAAAAAAAATTTGAAAGTATATTACATAGAAATTGATGGACTTCAAAATATGGCAGTCGTAGCATAGTAACTTGTAAAATTCTTGTTAAAAATCCTGTAGTGCCGGATCGGTAAGTATAGATCACAGTTGTAAAGTGCTTTTACTGCTTTGGGCTATGGCTTGTAGACAGGTCCAAGTGATGCTTTCATAGCCAAATCCGATCCCCTAAAGCTGCATCTGTTTTATGTGTTAAAGATCTTTCCTTATGTGGTTAAAACAAAATTCTTTCCAAGCAAAAATGTAATTTTTTGGCACCTTTTTATAGCAAATGAAAAAAAAAACGGATGTAATATTTTGGATTGGCACAACAGCAGTTCTGTTCTGAAAACAACCTACTCTGGCATCGCTTATGACCTCACATCATGTCTTTTAATAAAACAAAATCTAGCAACCAATAGTAGCCACAAACCATTTCACTACAACAATCTCATAAAAAAATGGATTCTGGGAACTTTGAGTGACTGCATATTTTAGTATGAAAATATTTCTTGGCTTATTCTGCAAAGTATAGAATCCTGTGGTAACTGATTCCCCTTTAACTAATGTAAAGTTTTTTTAGTATGAAATCTGATTGGCTTCTATGCTTTTCATTACTAATGTTGCTGCACTGTTTTAATAAATTTACTTGTTACTATAATTACTGAATTCATATTGGACCTGATATACAGGAGGCATGATTTTCCTATCCTATGCTTTTATAAATGCAGTCCTTCAGATTATAAAAAGTAGATGTAGTCCCAATCAGTTAAAATCCATACATACTTTAACATGTTATTGTAATTTAAGATGCCGTTTTATAATATGTTTCAATCTGCAGCTTTCATCAAATAATACTTGGTGATGCTGCCTTTTAAAGTCCAAGTTCAGTTCCATTTTGATAACGGTAATAACATTCTCTCCTTGTCTCCCAGTTATGGTTTTCTGTTGTCATCCTGACCCTCGGGCTTCTGATAGAGACAAAAGTGACTGATTTAAAACGGAACTAAACCTGCGATACTCACCTGTTTTGTCACATGGCACCACCATCTTATAATTTCTTCTCTTCCGGGAAACGATATTTAACCATCTTGATTGGCTGGGTCTTGGGTGGTTATGTAGCTCATTCATTTATGGCAGGAGCAGGAGAATCCCGGATTGCTGGGTATCTTGGCATCCAAGGCTATACTGCACATGTGCAACCCAGCTTTTTTTGACAGATACCTGGAGTGATGAGGCTGGTAGGAGGGATTATTGCAGAAGGGACATTGCCATTCCTGCAATAATGGCTACTTATGCACACTAGAATTTTGTCACCTGAGATGAACAGTCATGATTGTCTTGGGTGAAAATCTAGTAATAAACATTTTTTTAGAATCTGTTTGTGTCCCAAACAACCAGAAAACCGGGGAGGTCTGCAAATAAGGACACATACCTGAAACACTGACAAAATCTTTTGCTGGATTTGTGGTTTAAATTGTTAAACTCTAATATCAAATCTTTAGTTGGTAGGCCTCTTTTATGGATATTTGTGCAGCTTAATGAGTCTGTCCTTGCAAAATTTGGGCTACATATGTCCCTAGTTGGGAAAAAATCCTTTTTTTCACTTCCTATCTTTAGATAAAGCATTAATTAGGCATTAATGAAAATATCTGCAATATGAGATCAAACACCACCTAAATATCCCAAATGCTCTTGTGACATTCACATTACTGTAGACTTCCTCCCACATTTCAGACAGGTAACACTTTTAACAAACCTTTATGTGAGGCATATGAAGGCTACTACTGCTGATCCATAGCTAGTTGCCATATATTTATGTACTTTTGAGATACAGACTTATAACAGACATGCATGCTGTGATTTTGCTTGCCGTTATCCTTTCCTGCATCAGAAACTCAGAATATACAGAAAAAAGAAGACCTCTTCGATAACATCCAGGCATCATTTCTGGGACAAGGTTGGCATTGGCTGCCCTCTTCCTCCATGACTGCTCCATGTACGTCTCTCCCGAAGCTCTGCACTCTATCAAAGAGGATGACCATCCCTAGTAGAGAAGTAGCGATCTTCAATCAAGGGCATATGAATAGTTGTTTTTGATTGTTAGAACATCCAAACAAGATCCAAGGTTGGCAATGGCTGCCCTATTACTTTCTCCCTCCACCTGTATAGTTAGGATTAATAGCTATTTTAGTGAAGGGGTTAGAGTGCAGTCAAAGAACAGGATTCTCAAGTCATGTTCTACTCTGTGTATGCTCTAGATCAGCCTTTCCCAATTTGGGTTCTGTGGAAGCCTGGGGTTCCTCCAGGTGTTTTTAAAAATTCCTTGAGCTGTGGCTGGTTAACCTCCCATTGGATGGTGGCTGCATAGTTCTCAGGCCAGCAACACTTTGCAGAGCCAGCTGTATGAAACCAAGAACCTTTTTTGGCTGTCTGTAAAGGTGGCATTTTGACCACTAATATATGGTGGTGTATTCTTCCCACTGGCAACCAATGCAAATATTATTTACCCATTGATTGATTATAGCAGGGGTTCCCTGACGCCTAAAGAATATTTTAGGAGTTTCTCAAGAATAAAAAGTTTTAGAAAGGCTGTCCTAAACTAAAGTCTTACTATTGCAGGGGAGCATTTAAAATTCACATATTAATGCTGATTGGAGATAAAAAAAAAACAGGTAAAATGCATTATCTCATAATTAAAAGTGTATTTGCGTTCATATTTTCTTGTCAGCTTCAAATAAAAATTGTGTTTGGAGACACGTAGGCCATATAAATCTTAACATGATAGCTACTTAGCTCTCCTCCCACGTATTTATTTGGTTTGTCTACCCAGCTCTGTCAGGGTCTTTGTAAGACCGTTACCGTTATAAAACTTTATAAAATTACCCTGCTGCTGACTTAGATGAGGTGTTAATTTGGTTAGAATGGATAAGGAAATTAAAGAGAGAAATATAAACGTATTACTTTCTAAAAATGTTGTTTTTGTGTACTTGCTTTTTATTTTACACTGTTGTATTACAGAGGTAATGTGAACATTGTAAACCAAAAGGTATTTGTTAGATTTTGTTTGCTAATAAGAAAAGTATATGAGCCTCCTAAAATGGTGGAAGATTTTTGAACCTAAGAACT
>NC_092867.1:9153514-9210718 GCF_032062135.1 Pyxicephalus adspersus | reverse complement strand
AACATGTATGGAACTATGTTCATTTCAATGCAAAATACTTGATGAGAAAATGTTTCTGGGGCATTTAAAAATTCAGTGTATTGTGAATAACGATAGTTAATTACATGACAATGGACTTTTCAAAGTGCTGTGTAATACGTTGGTGCTAAATAAAAAAAAGCTGGGTTACTTGTATTCGAATCTCACATAAAACATTCTCAGACTAATGTAGTAAATGCCTAACTATTGCTTTCTTATAACTAATTGATTTACTTATCACAACTCGCTTACAATACCTCCAATGATTTTCGGTCCTTTTATTTTTTTTATAGGCATTATTAATATTATTATTATTATTTTTATTATTAAAAAACAGGATTTTTATAGCGCCAACATATTACGCGGCGCTGTACATTACATTGACATTAAATGACAGAAACTGACAATGACATAGGAGGAGGAGAGGACCCAAGCCAGAGAAGCTTAAAATCTAGGAGCCATTTGTTTGGTATATGTTCTTCACCCACATAGACACTTTGTCTGTGGTAAGGCTATAACCTTAAGCAGGCTAAAAGATAAGGTAGCTGACAGCGTTTGCTGTTTAAAGATCTCACTTTATCACACTTTAGTCAATACACCTTCGCTCATCCTGGTTGTATTTATATTACATGAAAGTGGAGAATCTGCACCCTAGTCCTTTGCTTTTACTGCACAATACAATGCATTGGCCCTGTATGGCCTATTATTAGGCCCACGTATTATCGGTAGGGGGGAATCAGAGAGTGTTTGTATATGATCATAAAAAAATGACAATTAGTAATTATCTGCATTGTTAACATAGGGAACTTGTATTGCTTGTTGACGAGTAGTACAGAAGTGATCAGTGATAAAACATATCTAAAGCCTTTTTTTTATTGTGTTTTGACTAGAAAAGAGAATGGTTAAACCCCTGACAGTTTTTTTTTACTGCCCCCTCGTAGTCTTAACAGGAAATTACAGAAAATCTAATAAAAATGAGTTAAATTCTCTCTAAAACATGTTCCTGCAACACGTTTCACGGGTTGAAAGACTTCTCCTTGAAGGTTAATTGAGGTTCATGTTTGATCAGGTCAAATCCAAAAATACAGCAGTTAACATGGCAACAAGTTTTCCGCAACTAGTAACCAATATAATCTGTGGCTGCAATCTTTTTGTTCAGGAAAGATTTCCATTGACTGGTGGTTGTCAGCCAAGCCAAATCTGAAATGTGAGGAACCCTATTCCCCTTTATTCCTTGTCTGATGACAATTCAAATTTTGATTTTCCCCCAGTTCCTGTGATAATGCTTGCTATTACAAATAGAGAAAATGATCCCTGATGGGTACAAAGAGCTTAATAAAAACTTGACAGGGTTGCTAATCCCTCGTTATTTAGTCTAGGATTCTTGCCTGGAAAAAAAATCGTCACATTCTCCGCTACTAGGACTGCCAATTGAAACAATTTTCTACTGCAACTGTTCTCTAATCTGAATAAATTGTTTTTTTTTTTAACTAGGAAAGGGTCTGGGAAGATGAATCTTTCCTTCCTGTCTTGGAGGTGCAGCAGGAAATAGGTGGAATACCCATCCTGGAAAGCTGTCACTGTAATAAGTGTTCCTGATTTTTCCCAAAGATTTACCCACACTTTTTCCTTTGATCAAATGTTTCTTCTCACTTTCTTCCTTGGTGCTAATGGTCATAGGGACATACAGAGGACTGGATTTTCCCAGCAGACACACAGTCACCGAGAAGGAATCTAACCCCTCACCACCTTATACAAAGCTAGAAAATCTTATACATATACCCTAATATTACTATGTATGTGTTAGATAAAAGGGACACTTGTGTACAAAATTATACTTGCTCTTCTTGCTTTCCTGTGAAGATAAACATAGCTAAAGATTTAAGATTAGAATTTGTTACTGCTACAAAAACCACAATTACATGCAACAGCATCTAGACAGGGAACCTGGGCAACAGACTACCTGGTGATTAAGATACTGGTTATGTGACAATTTGCACAATCATAATCACACCAATGCCACCAAAAGTGTGTAAAAAGAGAACACTGTAATCCAATGGGAAATAAACACAAATCCAAATTCTCAATTTATCTTTAACACTTAATTGCATGCAGGCCTATTTATCCTGAATTTTCCAGTACTTGCCTAATAATGGCCATTTAATGTTTCTCTAGCTTTTCCATCTGTAATAATCTATTTATCTCTTGTGTTATAAAATATTTGAGTTGTTGTCTCATCAATAGTTGTTACACTTGCTTATTCCTAGCTTACATGGTACCACAAGGTGCGGATAAATTCTTCAATGACGGTGTAGACATATCAGTCTAGCAATGTTAACGATCAGTTCTTATTGAAATATTTCTACCGTCAGCCTTGAGTTTTTGTGTCTTATGCTGAATTCCGTACAGCCTTGACAGTATAATTAAAAATCTGCACAAATTACTCAGTGGTTACAATTTGCTGCTGGTTCCATTTCCTAAGGCTGGGGATTTTTATCGTCTCTGTTTTGACCAGGCATGAGTTGCTGTCTAAGTCTCTAAGGGGACACATTTGCATGCCCTGCCAGCTGGCTCCCTTGCAAGCTTTCTGCTCTCAGAGGAGGCAGGCTGACAGGCCTTACAGCCTCTGGGTTCAAATAGTAATTACCACTGACTGGAAGACATGGGTGATTAGAGATCAGACAGTAGTCAAAAAAAGACCTCCTAAAGGATATAAAAAAGAGGTACAGGACAATTTTAGGTTGGAAACTTGCTGTCAATGACACACCACTGTTTAAAGTTTGCCATTTCCTGTATGTTTTGGCTTATTTAGGTGCTGTTTCTTGCTACTGGTTACCAATGTATGCTGCTTCTGCCTAATCAATATCCATTGATGAAATCTATGTTTGTTTTATAGACTATCATAACTGAACTGTATTGATTAGACTGCTTCTTACATGAAGAGCATACAATGGGAAATACAACTGTAAATCTTTGTCAGGATGCAATATATTTGGAAATGGCTGGTGTATATACTGGTTTCAGATTTGGATATTTGGTTTTAACATGGCAGTATAAATTTTACTACTACTTTCCAAGCAGGGCAGCCATGTGGTTAGCAGTGATGGGTCCTAGGTTCGAATCTCAGCCAGGACACTATCTGGATGGAGTTTGCAACTTCTTCCCGTGTTTGCATGGGGTTCTTCCCACATTCCAAAAACATGCAGATAATTTAGTTGGCCTTCCCCCAGATTGACCTAGACTGTGTTAATGACATATGACTATGGTAGGGACATTAGATTGTGAGCTCCTTTGAGGAACAGTTAGTGACATGTCTATGGACTTTGTACAGCACTGCGTAATATGTTGGCGCTATATAAATACTATATAATAATAAGCCATTTATTCTGTGCACATTATGGGCCTGGTTTATTAAAGCTCTCCTAGGCTGGAGAGGATACACTTTTACCAGTAAAGCTGGATGATCCAGCAGACCTGGAATGGATCTGGTCCAGGATTGAAAACATTTGCTAACAAGTAGCAAATTACTTTTAAAAAATCCATTCCAGGTTTGCTGGATCAGCTTCACTGATGAAAGTGTATCTTCTCCAGCCTTGGAGAGCTGTAATAAATCGGGCCCATTGAATTGTAGTCCTTTCATCATAGAGGCATCACCTGTAGGCATTACCACAACTTCTTGCTTTCAGGAAGTTTTTACAATAACCTGTCTGCTCCTTCCACCAGCCAGGATCTGTCTGCATTTGCAAAGAATAGCATCTTGTAATGACATTAATGGGTCTAAAAGAGGGTATGCAAGGAAATCAAAAAAAGTTTTTGTTTTTTTAATTGCAAGTAGGTGAGGGGGAAATGGAGGAACCAGGAAAGACTGTAGTAAAAATAGCTTTCTACAATATATGACAAAGGGGCACAGGACAATTATGAGTGGAGGTTTGAAGGTTTGCTGTTATCATAAAGTTTGCATTTCCTTTACATTTTGGCTTTGTATGAACTAACACCAAATCTGTGTTCAGTGTTAACCTGTTCAGTGTATTAATGTGCAGAAAATCAATATGCATAACCTTTTTTTAACGTGGCACAGCACAATACATGACATGTTCTTTGTGGTGAGATACTGCAGTTGTTCATTGGAGTGTAATTCTTCGGTGAACACTACAGCAGTAAACAACCCCCAATGCCAAGTGTTACTACACGACACCTCACATTTTTTGCTTTAGTGCGGAGTGATATCAGTAATTTGTGCCTATACTACAGTATACAATGCTCTTTACTTCCAATCACACCTCTGCTGCAAACTTACATGCTTTACTAATCATTCCAAGAGATGGGCTTTGCTGGAAACTGCACCAAACTTGCAGCAATTAGGATTTTAAATATCATGCTAATGAGCATATATATGAACATAGTTAAACTCACGTACAGGAATTTATTTCAGTATGTAAATAGAAATCCTGCTTGTGTTGTCTTTAGTGTGGTTTCCATAGAAATGAATGCGAACACAAATGAAACATAATCTTCACCACATGCAGTAATGTTAAATGTTGCCTTAAATGGACTTTTTTTTAACTTCAGTAAGTTGAAAACATTTTTCTAATACAATATATGTAAACAGGTTTATCTTTCGGTTATCTAATTTGTCTGGAAAAAAAATTGTAACAAGTTGTAATGAGTTCCTTCACTGGGTTTTTCAATTTAACTTCCATAAACTCAATATGTGGGCTGGAAATGGAAGAACCAAAAATGACAAGGCTGTCCAACTTTAAATCTTCCCCTATTAAATTTGATATTCATTAAATACTCACAATGTCAAGGTGTGCATGTATTTATTATTATTAATTTACACATATAGTATAATGGAGGGCTTTTTATCTTCCTGCAAATTTACACTTGCTTCAGATCACCCACACCAACTCCAAATAGTCTGTTGAAGGTACTAAATAAAATGAAAATGGGCATTTAGTTTTTTATAGCAGATACCACTGCCTTAGTAATATTTTATTCCTATGTGGAGGCTCCCACAGAAGGCTGTTTCATATCTTAATGGTACAGAGGCCCAGGAATTTGAGACTACACCAAAGTCAAGGACACATAAGACACATGCTCTTGACCCACTGACTATTTTCTTTTCCATTGCTTTATCGCGTACAATGCTGCTCTATCCTCTTCTGCAGTAATTGTTCTGTAGTCACAGCATGAAGCAGATCTTGGAGCGAGTGGCTGCGGGGAGGCTCATCTCATGTCAGTCCTATTTTGCTGCAGTCATGCAGAAATCTTTAGATAAACTTGAAATGATCGCCTCCGGTTCAGTGCACTTTGTAATGAAACTCGTGCTCCAGTCCTGCAATGCAGCATTCTCTCTGCAGTGGCCAACGATTAGCACGCTCACCCACACCTCAACAGCCCTGCACCCTGCCATCAAAGCTGTCCTCTAACTTCTTAATCTCCTTAATCAGCCTGGATGTTTCTTGGCTCTGGTGCCTCACTGTAGGTCTCCATTGTTAATAAGGCATTGGAACTTGATTTCCCTGTTCCTTGCATGGGTTAACTCTTCTGCCGCTGGCATGGATTATCCAAATTGCATTGCAATTGGATGACTTGCTTAGTAAAGCAATAAAAAGTGCATAGCGCAGCAACCGAACAGAAATAATATTGCTATTTTGTATGGGTTATGATTGCATGCACATCATGCTCTTCGTATTACCCTGATGATTGCAGGAAAGTTGTGAGAACAGAGAAAATAAAAAAAAATTCTACCTTTTGGATTTAAATACTTTTTTTCTATTTTCTTCAGTAGCTTGGTTCAACACTGCATGTCTTCTTGTTTCCTTCTTCAGCTCTTCCAACCACAGCTTCATGTCATAATGCCTAACTGGCTTCTGAAGTTGGATACTTTTATATCGAGAGGATAGCTTTGTGGTATATCTTGTGGCAACAGAAATAGACAGCTTTCCCTGATGATGCAATTATGTGTTTAAAAGCACAGAAATAGCCCTAGAGAAAAGACCACAGGGTAGGCTTTCAGTGTAAATATGTTTTAAAATCTTTGAGAGGTCCTGTTGGCAAGTTGCAATGCATCAACTTTGTATAGGTGAGGGACAAGTTTCTTGGGGAAAACTAAAGAAAAAAAATTAAAAAGTATACTGTTATATAATAGGAATATATTTTTTTGTGTGTTTGTGTATATATACACAAAGTTTGCCATTTCTTGTACATTTGGCATTGTGATTTACAGACTACAACATGTGGACAGAAAAAAATTATACAGAGGTAAATAGAAGAAAGCTCCACTGGATTATATGAGCCATGTTTTTTCTGCTTTAGACCTTCCTAATTTCATCCATTAAATATAGGGAGTCTTGGTCTCACAAATCAGTTTGTGTGCATGGGTGTTACTGGCATGCAGGCCTTATACCATTAGGATGGTTGTCACAGAGGAGTTTGTGGCTTTTCTTAAATTATAATTAGGTCTCCTTGCGTGGCAATGGTAAAAACAGGTCTTAAAGGGCTTTTTGAAGAAACAGAATAAAAATGATTTTACACAGTATGGTTTATAACTTTTTGTCATTGTTCAAAGTGTTTAATCCATCCTAGTGGGTATTCGTATAATATTGCACTCTGCAAATGTCATTCTCAGATTTGGGGAATGCAGCTTGGTTCTGTATTCCTTCAGATGGGAATTATGGGACAAGCTGCTAAGACGCCCAGGCAGACAGTAATTACTTGGGCATCTTTCTGACAGCTGCTCCGGGGAGGCAGGGAATGAAAGCTGCACGATCTCTGTTTACTTTTCAGAATTCCGCATTGGAATGTTCTCTTCATGTGCATATTAATAATGACTTAGACAAGCGACAGCTGCAACACAGGTAGACACCGTGTAAATATATTGGCTACATCTTCCTCTGCTGAGCACCATATGACACACTAGTAATGATCAGCATCTTTGGGACTAGTCCAGGCTATTCTGTTATACAGGGATGCCTAAGCAGAAAGTGTGCTTATAGACTGCAGCAGGCTTTCTTTAAAAGACCAGCAATTGTTTGGTATTACCAATGGTTTCCGATTGTAGATTTACTAAAATGAATATGGAACTTAAAGCAAAACATAGATGCTAATTGAATAATAATGGGATTGTATTTTTCTTTTCAATGATTCTTTAGTTTTACATCTAGAAGAATGTGATTGTGTGTCCAATAAAGACTATCCTTCTAGGATAAATACTGACAAGTCCTTTTGTATTAAAACACAGAGAAGTAAGAGGGTATCTTCTGACCAAGAAGGGTTTAGAAATTTAGCGAGGGATTGGTTGGCATCTAAAAGAAGTAACTATTGTTATATTTAATAGGCAGCCTTATTTCAAGTTTAAGAAGACCTATTGCCCATATGTTTACTTGCCCTTTTCAGCAAAGAAGCATTCTACTTTTAGGGAAATTATTTTTTAACCTTTAAAGTGGAATTAAACCCCTGACACTCACCAGTTCCCTTGCCAGGGTGTTTCCATCTTCTTCTTTTATCACTTCTTGTAGACCAGTGGTCACCAACCTTTACGGACCACTAAACTTACAGGCTGCGCACCGCACATGCACCTGGAGCCGTCTGTTACTCAAAGGGGAAGAAACTTCGCCCCAGAGTAATGTCATGATGCCAGAACCTGCCCACCACCCTGAGGCTGTAATCCGTATGGGAGACATAGTCTGCAGCCAGGGGGCTCACTTGCCAGGGCCGCGGACCTCCAAACTTTTCTTATGGACCACCATTTGCCGACCTTTGCCGCAGACGATTTTCAGAAATCTTGATTGGCTGGGATGACACAATTCCTGCATCGGCACCTAGCAGTTAATTTGTGCCTGGCAAGGACAAGGGAAGCCAGAATTGTTATATGTTCACACCAAATACATTGGTGTGTTATAATAATCAAATGTCAACACCAAAGGGCATACAAATAACAATCTGTTCAACGTACAAATAGTGGTATGAAAGCCTTCAAGACAATAAAACAACATACCAGGAAAATACAGCTCTTGGCCAATCTGGGTTTATAACAAAGTGACTTCTCTTTTCAAAATAGTGGTTACAAGTACAAATGGGTAGCCTAGTAGCTAGACCAGCAGCAGTAAAAACTTAAAAGGCATTCTAACGTTTTTTTATTAATCAGTCCAAAACTGCAAAAAGAGACATTTTAAATCTAGCTGTTAGAATTGAGTAACTTTCTGCCTTGGGTACAGAGACTTTATTTGCAGACATGTTCCTTGTGTTTATGCCATGTGATAACATCAAATTTGCAGTTTCTATGATAGAAAACAGTGGCAGGGTTGTATAGTAGACATTTTTCACAAAAGATAACAGCTACTGTAAATTACATTGTAGCTTTTACTTTGGTTGTGTGGTAGCTTTTGTGAATATTGCACAGCAGAAACACATATTCCCAGTGTTTAAATTTCTAATTCTTTGCAGCAAGGTGACTCAGTGGTTAGAACTCTGGCCTTTGCAGCGCTATGTCCTAGGTTCAAATCACGGCCAGGACACTATCTGCATGGAGTTTGCAGGTTCTCCCTGTGTTTGGGTGGGTTTCCTATGGGTTCTCCAGTTTCCTCCCACATTCCAAAAACATCCAGTTAGGTAAATTGGCTTCCCCCCAAAATTGATCCTTAACTGTATTAAAAATCACCTAAGGTTACATAAAGACATAACATATGACTATGGTAGGGACATTAGTTTGTGAGACCCATTGAATGACTATGGACATTGTAAAGCGCTGCATGATATGTTGGTGCTATATAAGTACTGGATAATAATGTGCCAATACACATTAGTGGCATTTATGAACTCCAAAGTAAACTCACCCTGCAACATTTTGTGATTATAAAATGCTTATAAAGTTGCATTTATGATTCCAAGAAAATAGTGCAAGCCTTTATGGTTGCTTAAGCTTAGTTTTCATTTATTTGGTCACATTAGTGTTTCAGCATAGATATGCATAGTACAGTGGGCTGTCATGCGTTGTGACAGGGCAGCTCACTTATTTGAATGGACTGTCTAAGGCATGACAGGGCATTTAATAACATGAATTTTTTCCTTGTAAAATTGCAAAAACTAGGTCCTTTGTGTCAACAAATGTCACCCAGGTACGGTGTTCTTGCTGACGTGTGCGGTACCAAAGCACAAGAGTGTGAGTGGGGCCTTAGTGATGTTTTTATTCTTTTACCTTTTCTTTCCCTTTCACTGTCTCCTCCAACCATTTAAAAAAAGTCAGTCTAAACCAGGCCTTATGAATTTATACACATTATATTAGCAGTGTTGTTATGAAAGTTTAATGAGGAAAGTAATAACAAATGTTTTATTAGTAGACATCGCGCGGAAAGTCCTACTTGTAGATACAAATCCTTGCACCGCTGCATTCTCTTAATGGGAATTCATGCATTCGAATAAAATCTCATACATTATCAGCATATGTCCTCATAAATTGTAAAAGGCCTCCACTGTTCAGGATGAGAATTCATTTTTATTTTCCTTGTCCGTGACTCCTAATCTCTCTTGGGCCCTTGGACCTTGACAGGTACAAAACAAGCCACAGCAGGCTCATTCAATACATCTGATAGAAATCTGTGTGCCAGATGGAGCTTTTTCTGTCTAATCTATAGAAATATAGCTGAAGGCTCATATATCATGTAACCAGTGCGTATCAGATTATGCATGATGCCAATAAGGAATAATTATGATGTAGCTGCTTGAAAAGGAGTGCTTGGGATGAATCCAATTAGAATAGGAAAACAAAATTTGTTTGTGTATAGTCCATATTCTTCTTTGTGGCAGTTGGTCTAGCACAGCTGGTATGTGAAATTGGGTTGTTGCATGGTATGCCATTGGCATTTAGGGAGGGCGCTGCCAGTTGTTTCATCCTTTGTCTGACAATGACTTTGTCCTGCTGCTAGCCAGGTGACATTCCCATAATTAAACTAGGCAGGGCTGCCAACTAATTAATTGTAGACATAATGCACATACATTATACAGGTTCGATGGGTAATTAGATTTAGTTAGTGTCTTAGCAGCATTTAATCAACCATAAAACCTTTATATTAATATATTTAAAATAATAATAATGTGCTTGCTTGCTGGTAGCCATTGACATTGCTGTGGCTTAAAGCATTATTTATACTGGCAACTTTGTATTGGTTGGCTCAGTGGTTATCACTCTTGTGACCTTTGCGTTACTTAGGTCCCAGGTTCAACTCTCGCCCAGAACACTGCATGCATGGAGTTTGTATGACCCCCCATGTTTGCATGGGTTTCTTCCTACATTCCAAAAACATGCAGTTAGGTCAGTTGGCTTCCCACCAAAAAATTGAATTTTCTAGATTGTGGTAATGACATATATCTATGGCACAGACATTAGATTGTGAGCCCTTTTAAGGGACAATTAATTACATGACTATGGACTTTGTAAAACATTGTAGAATATGTCAGCGCTATATAAATACAAGTTAATAAAAAAATGTGCAAACTGTGATGCTGCAGCTGAATACTTGGTGACAATATCTAAAACTCTTGCAAAGGAATTTATTTTGTAACAAAAAGTTTGGTTACTAAAAAAAGAAGTAGGTAGTGTTCCTCTTTATTTTATTTTTATTATAAGATTTAGTATCCTTGCAGTTCTGAAAATTGATGTGCATTAGTGATCCATAAGATGAAGAGCAGGAAGTTGTAGCAAGCCATGGGAATTTATCTTAGACCTGGGTGCTGTCAAGTCAGATCGGTTGACGTTGATTACTTTGCACATCAATAATTCTCTTTACAGTGTTTCATTTAAAAAAAAGTGATTTGGAGTACTGGGTGTATAGACATCTAAGTAGGATTTATTATTTTCAAAGGAAACACTGTTGCTGATTTCCATGTCATATAGAATTGTATTTATTGTGTCATATGTGACGTGTCTGTTATATGCATCAATAGTGTATTACAAAAAGAAAATTTTGAACATTTTTATACAGTTAAAAGACCAATAAATAATTCTAAATTCAAGAAAAAGATATAATTTAGTTACTAATGGTTTGATCTTTTTGCATCTATAGAAACATATCCGTTGATCCTTCCAACCTATTGGGCCTGATTTTTAAAACCTTTCCAGGACTAGAGAAAATACATTACCCTATGTAAACCTGGGTGATCCAGCAGACTTGGAATGGATTTCTTAAGAATAATGTGCTATTGGTTGGAAAATGTTTTCGATCACAGACCAAATCCATTCCAAGTTTGCTGGATCACCCAGGTTCACCTATGATAGTGTAAGATCTCTTTAATAAATCAGGCCCATTCTCCCCTTGCAATTTTCTGTGTACTGTCCTGAAAGCTCAAAGAATGTTATCAGCATTTCCCCGCTTTGTCCTGTGAATCATGAAGCATTCCAAGCTATGTAATGAAGGAGGTATTTGTAGTCCAAATCAGCAAAGATCGATCAAGGGTGACAATGCTGCACCTCTATAGATATGGGACAGTATGATAAGTGTGCATTGTCACCCTAAGGCATGTGGTATGCTACTGGCAGAATCATCAGGTGAAAATATTGTGAAAAAGAAAACTAATGTAGCAAGCACATACAAGGACTGGTAAGCGGTATTATTTAACATTTTGTTTTGTGGTCTAGATTTCCTTTTGATTCAGTTAAAACACAGTCACCACCCTAGAGTTTCAGTTCTTAAGCTCCCTGTCTAGCATGGCAGCTGTAAATGCTGTGTACAGTTGCTTGGTTTTCTACAGCTGGAGCCCCTAAGGGAGGTATGGGAAGGTAGTGATAGGATTAGTGTATTAAGCTCTTTGTCTGCCAGGATCTATAACACTCAGAAGGTGATAGAAAAAGAAAAGCTTTTGGCATGTCTGTGTAATATCTTTCACGTCGACTGCCCATCATCACAATGGTATACATGAAAACCTCGCCCTCTATTTTTTTCCTCAGCTCAAAACATAAAGGCAAGTCATGGAAACCTGATTCTCGGCTATTTCTTTACCCTTCGCAAAACATATTGCAGAGAAAGGAGACCCATTACCGGTACATATGAGTTGGTTGCTGTCATGGCTTCAGTCCTTTGCTACTCCTATAAATGTTACAACACAATTATTGTTTTTTTTTTTCTCTTTTGAAACCTAAAAAAGAGAGGATGTTTTTTGTAGGCTTTTTTAATTTAGTTTTTTATTATTTGCCTAGATTCGAACATTCAAAATAAATAAGGGTAAATGCATTGCCTAGTAATAATCTGAGTTTGTAGTTTAATTAACTTTTATTACGTAAGAGATTCAATTTATTTATAAATGAGTGCACTATTTGTACTGAAATGGATTTTGTTTTAGATGCGTCTGTGCATGTTTTTTCATTACTATGTTTAAATATAGTTTGGTTTATAAAATGACTACTTTTAGATTGTAAGCTCTTCGGGGCAGGGTCCTCCCCTCCTCCTGTGTCTCCGTCTTTCACTTGCAACTCCTACTCAGTGTACAGTGCTGAGTAATATGTTAGCTCTATATAAATCCTCATTTTTCCAACCAATACACAACATACATCTACAATATTTTTCTTTTCCATGGCCCATGGTGGGTAAACCTCAGGACAGATGGGATTTCTTGGTGAAATGTTCTCTATTGTATGTGCATAGGACATGTAGTTTTCCTTGATATTAACCGATGTCTCCAATTCTGACATTTAAGTACATTTAAAAATGGTTCTTTGATTTGGAATTGAGACTGGTAAGCTATTTTATTTACCTGAGAGTCAATGTGTACTCGTCCTTTAGTAGGCTTTTAATCCTTCTAGTTTGTCCTATCTGGAAGACCAAATTCTGCCCATTTGTTATAGTTATCCCCAGGGATAAGCAGTGACAGCAACATCTTCCTTTGTCACTCATCTCATCCCCCTTTTCCTTTCTATTCACTTGAACAAGAGCCTTTCAACCCAGTTGAGCATGTATGTTCATGATACTATGGGGTAATAGCGGTGCCTCAGGGTAACTGGTTTTTGCATGCACTTTTAGCTACCCTTAGAAATCTATAGACATTGTTGCTTCACATCCAGCTGTCCTCCATTTAGAGGGCCTTTCATCTGACCTTTATGTGTCTGCTTACTCCTCAAATGTTGTTTTTTATGTGGTTAGTTTAAACGTGTTTGCACATAAGTATGCTATTTAATAAAAGTATTTCTATTGCGCTGTAACATGAATGCTAATATAACTGCAGTATAGTCAGTGGAAAAGCACCAGTAGGTTTGACTCCCCTTTTTTGTTCTTTACTTCTCCATGTGATTTCTGTTAAAAAAAAAAATGGTGTCCTTTGCTTAATATTTTTCTCTTTTAGTCCCTCTTTTTCGTATGTCTGCATGCTGGGAAAGCTTGTCTTTACTGTATATTCTATATATCAGGGATTGTATGAAATTGCAAATTGACCGTTCCTGGTTTTGGCTTTTGTTCATAGCATGAGCTTGACATCAGTTTGAAATTATTCAGAATCTATTGACAGTTGCAGCTTACTTGCAGTTGACCGTCTACTGACTTTCATTTGACCTTCCTTATGGGGGTTTTGCATTCCCAAAGACTTGTCTGAGATTGTAGGTTCTAACATTTGGACAATCATAAATATCTATCCCATGCCCCCCCTATGTATCCCATGAGTACCTCACGTACCCTCTATCTACAGAATAATAGAGTATATTGATAATGTAAGCGGCCTTTTGTTGTGCTTCTGAGAACTTCACTGTAACAGCTGAAAACTTTTGTATATAAAACAGTTTTTTAAAGTCTACAGTGCTCAACCCAGAAATTTTTTTAAGCCGGGTGGGAAGAAATTTTAGGTGGGTGGCACCCCCTGTATTGTGACCCAACTCTTTGGTAACCACCCTAAAACAGCCGGGTGGGTGCTGAAAAGTGCCGGGTGGTGCACCCAGCTAAAAGTGCCTGGGGAGAACACTGGTCTAGTATTGCACCAAGTCTCTACATATCAGCAGCTAATCTAAGTTAAATCAACATATTTTTTGTAAACAATTTTTAATGAGTATGGGTTGACATTCATATTTTTAACCTATTGTAAAATCAATTTAGGTTTTTGTGCACAGGTAGTCAGAAAAACATTGAAGCTGCCAATTGTAACTTAATATTATTCAGTAATGTATAGTGCTGACACTAGCTGTCCCTCTATGGAGCTTACAATCCAACGTCCCTACCAGTCATATGTCTTTAGTAAAGTCAAAGGTCAATTTTGGGGGGAATCCAATTAACCTAACTTAAAAAAATTTAAGTTATTAAGTTGTGGTTTTTAGCCTGTTCAGGGCATTCAGTGTCATTGTGTTCTTAGCATCCATAGCTGCCCGATCTTACCTTCTACCTTACTTACCTGCATGGGCAAAACACAAGTGCACTTTAGTATGTTGTTGTTGCATGTCAATCATTCACTCACTTTGGATCCTCGCTGAGCTGTAGAAAGCAAATATATTCTCTGAAGCCTTAATAGTCCGCTTCCCTTTAATGGAAAGTTGCCCATTCCTGGCAGCTTTCAGCACTGACTAATGGACATTCAGGCCCTGGAAAGTCACCAGTGATCAGGTTTCAGGGGTCAAGATATTAGTGTAAGAGGTGATGGTGACAGTTTAACTCAACCACAGTAAATGATATGGCACTATTAACATTTGGCATCCTGTACTTTATTTACCAACAACCTGATGAAAGGTCACAGCCAAGGTGAGGATTGACATTCTCCGTTTTGTAAAAAGTCTACCTCAGAGCCATGCTTTTAAAATAAAAAAGATAAGTGACACTTCAAAATGACGTAGATTAAAATCTGGGCATTCTTTGGCAGTGAGCTGAAGATGGTATTACAGTAATATTAAAAATAAATGTTTGGCTGCCAGATATTCAGGTAATTTCATAATGATAGAAAGGTTTAGGTTTGTTTTTTAAAAAAAGTTTCCCTTATGACTTCCAGCACGCAAGTTATTATAATAAAATACCTCAGATCATACATTGTCCCATTTTATATCTACATGGTCCTAATATCCATCTAGAAATTGCTGTCAATGTTTCCAAGATGTAGATAATTCTTAAAGAAAAACATCAGTCCCTATGCACAGTTAAGGAAAAGGTAGAGGTAGTCTTGTGTAGTCTTGGACTTTCTATAGAGTAGTTATTGAAATATGGCTGGCCAACATTAACATCGGCTTGTTAAAATCAACCTGTGTTGCACATGCAGTGGCCAAAAAGATGGAAAACCTACCTCAAAAAGTTATACTTTTTGGTCTAAAATTCAGGAATCTTTGGAATCCGGGAAATGTATTAATTTGTCAGATTACACAGCAGTCATCTACAGACCACGCCCCATGATTAGGTGCAGATGTGTAAAATGCATCAAGGAGCTTTGTAGCTGACTATTGAATGATCTGATTGAGCAATAAACCTACTGGATTTTGAAGATATCTGAGTGTTGGAAAATTTGTGTTACTTAAGTGTGCTTTTGGCATGCAAAGCTGATTAATGGAAGTGGTGCAAGTTGTGGAACAAAACAGCAAGAAGCATCACAAAAAGTCATGTGCCTTTATGGAGGAGAGGAGAGCTGCTGAACTGGTGACTTTATGAGTGAATGGCTCTGGAATATAGCAATTGGGGATTTTTTCTTATTATTATTAAGTGCTGGAGGTTGCCTGTTGTACTTTTTGCTCATGCTAAATTTGGTTCTTACAATACTTTTTGTAGGATCTTGATGGCTAAATAGGATTTCTGTATTTATAATTAATAACTATATAGTGCCAATATATTTACGTAACACTTAACAAAGGCCAGAGTCATATTACTAACTGTCCCTCAAAGAGGCTCAAAATCCAATGTCCCTACCAAAGTCATATGTCATTACCACAGGTCAATTTCGGGGGTAGCCAATTAACCTATTTGCATGTTTATTGGAATGTGGAAGGAAACCCAGGAGTACCCAGGGAAAACCAATGCAAACTCCATGCAGATAGTGTCCTGGCAGAGATTCCAACCTGGGACCTAGTCCTGCAATGGCAGGAGTGTTAACCACTGCAGTGTCAATCAGGAGATAAAATATATTTTGGAGTTGAAGAACTTTGAGCGCTCCTGAAGGGTAATAGCGATTATTTTGGCCACAGAGGTAGGCAGTATCCCAGGTAGCAGTGAGGGCCACAGATGCAAGGGAAAAGGAATTTATACCTGACAGCCCATACTTGAGGTAGAACAGTGGCTGGTATCAATTCTGTTGCCTAGCTGAAACCTAGCCAGACATAGAAAGTTTAGATGATTGGGGCCACTAGAAAGCAATAGTGAATGCCCCAAAAGTTCAGAAAAATATTGTCCAGGTTGCTGGGAAAAGGAATCCTGCTTTGCTGTGCCTGAGCTCTGAAGACAGTAGGTAGTTTGGCTAAGTTTATTTTCTCTGTGCAAAAAAATTTGAATTCCTTTATCTACAAATGTACAGATCTTTTTGAGAATTGCTTTGCACAAAAGACTACTCAAAATATTTTGATTGCATAAAATTCTCTGTACCATAGGTGACCAGAACTAATAATAGAGTAAAACACATACAATAAGACACAAACAATTTGTAATTGCTAATAGTAATAAGTATGTGCTTTCACTTTAGTATATTCAGTTGCTATAGACTTCACATTGTTGCATTGCTGTGAATTTAGCCCAATATATTTCAGATGTGAGATTTATTTGATTAATACATATATGCATAATTTTCTTTTCTGCTGACATGGTGGTAAGTTTGTTTTGGGGAATACAGTCTGTAATATGCCTCTGGTGGATATGACCCTTTCGTCTTCCAAGGCATGTGTTCGAGCCACTTTGTAATTGATAGGCTTAGGGGAAAGGAAGTAGCTGCACTTGTGCTCTGTTCAGACTCTTTTCTTTGCTTTCTATCTCCCAACCTCATGACTGCTGAGCAGCATCTGCTACTAACACATAGAACAGGCTCTCTTTGCTTCCTCTGAGGCCGCAAATGAAAGCTGATCTATGCTTTTAGTCATTGCTACTGCCACTTATTAACTGGGATATATTTCCCTTTCTCTTTAGCTGCAATAGACTTAGTGACACTAATAGGAAGAGCAGCAGAATTACATTACACTGATACATAGCTGTGCACATCTCAAATATCGAGCCTCGGGGCAATCTGCAGCCAAATAGTTTTAAAAATAAATAGTTTGTGATTTAAAAGGTATTTTCTTCTATATTTCCTTTTTTCTACAACCATTGTATTTCAGAAAAAACGGGTCATTTTATTCTTCCCAATAAAAATATATCATAGCCTTACACATCATATTTTCCTTTTCTACAGTTATCATGATGTTTTTCCAGTCTTAACCTGCTATTTAAGTGTATCCCTAGCCAAATGTTTTTTTTTTAGTTTTGGATAGAGCAGAGAATGGTTAGATTCCTTTTGTGCAGTTTCTAACTTGATGGGTAGATGTTCCATTTACTTCCTGCCCTAGAGACACAACACAAAGTGTAAGGAAATCCCTGTGACGAGAGGAAAGATGCTCTGTTGGACAGATGTCTCCAGAACAGATGTCATCATTGGAAGATTTACCTTCACCTACTGTTCTGGTGACAACTGTAACAATTTGGATTCCCTTTCACTTTCTGTTCCCGTGACGTGGGGTTACTAGAACATATGGGGTCAGTCTTCCCAGCCTTGATCTAACCTGTAAAGGAAATGTAACGGACACTAACTCTTCCCTTGTCTACCCAAAACTAAAAAGAAATGTTTTTTGTAAGATTAGATTTAAAGATTCTGTTTGTCTTAGGAAGTTTTTATTTCCGAGCAGTGTCCTCTCCTCCTTTGTCACTGTCTGTTTGTCATTTGCAAACCCTATTTAATGTACAGCGCTTCGTAATATGTTGCAATAAAAATCCTGTTTTTTATTATTAATAATAATAATAATAATAATATCTGGTGTATGTTCTATGAAAATTTAAAATTCACCTTAATATTAGGACTTTGGCAATATTCTGAATTTAAAAGGACGCATACCATGGGAGATAATTACCGGCTTTCTTCTGAAAATAAAAGCCAGGTAAGTTAACTTTTTTCAGGAGGAGGTTGCTAATGGATGTTGAAATGATTTACCTGCAGTCAATACTTGAGTAACTTGAAAAGATATGCAATGCCTCATCTACATACTTATTCTGGTGTCCAATTTAAAAAAAAATGTAGGTCAGATAATCACTATTGCAGCCACAAATGTAGATTTTTTAAACTTCTTTTATTAGTATTACACATCCAGTTTGTTCACAACAGCAGTTTAGGGTCATTTATCTCCATGTTTTTGGACGTGTGGGGACCCAGAGTGCCTGGAGGAAACAAGACAAGTTTTTCTTTAAAACAACTCAGTAATGTTCAGAAAGTTAGGGATGAAGTACAAGATGACAAAATCTGACTCCATCCAGTGCGACATCTGCCAAGGTAAAAGTAAATGGGTCTAATTCTCAGGTTTTAAAATTTTTCTTCATTTAAGAGAGATTGAGGGATTGGCATGATACCCCTCTTGTTTCAGCAAAAAACAATTTTTCAGGGTAGGGGGATCTTGCTAATGTCGGTCTAAGTATAATAAAATGTAAAGCCTGTTTATTGTACAGAGCTGCGTAATATGTTGGTGCTTTATGAGCACAGAATAATGGTAATAATAATCAAGCATATATCATAATAATCAATTTTTGGTGGACTGGCACTTTATGATTTACCCTTATAGTTAGGTATAGTGACAATAATGCCTGGCTTTGTATATATTGTATATACCTTTGTATATACCTGTCTGATCCCTGTTTATCCAGCAAATTCATTTAAAGTACTACAGATGAGATGCATAGGCTATTGTGTCTGTACTTGGCACAAAATGAAAACATTTGTTCTACATATATAAGTGCCTTATGGCATTTTCTTTAGAACCAATTTTATGAGCAGCTAATTAATTTCTGGATGCTTATGAAAGGAAATGCAGTTTACTATTTTTGTCTGATTTCTTGAAACCAGCTGAACATTCACAAACAAGTGATGTAAGAGAGCTTTCGGGGAAAAGACCTCAATTAAATGAGTCCTAGAATTTGTGGTTTACTGATCAAAACACTTTTAATTTCATGTGATAGGTATTTGTTTAAGGAGTGTGTCTGGAGAGTCTTTTTAATAGGGTCTGTTTTGTGGATACTTGTCATAAATTAGATTTAAATATTTTACTTAAAGCAAAAGTTTTTGTCCTGCTTTTTGTATCTTGCAGAGCAGAATAAAGAAGATCTATATTCTAACTAAATCACATTCTAAAAGACTGCATTTTAACCTATTTATTTTTTTATTCTCATTAAATATTAGATAAAATATCATTTGTTTGTGGTTCTAGCCTTTTCCAGCCATTTCCTGTCTACATACACTTGCATTGGCTGTGCAACTTTTGTTAGTCAGGATCATCTTGCTGATACAGCCAAAGTTTAGAGCAGTGTTTCTTAACCAGGTTCACACAGAACCTTAGGATCTCTCCAGAGGATGCTAGGGGTTCTTTGAGAAATGTATTCCAAGTTTGTTACCACTGACACCAATGAATCATTTTGGTATCTGTAAGGGTGGCGTTCTTTCCACTGGCCAACATTGTAAGAGCTACTCTTCCCATTGACCTCAAGGCCAGTACCAGCACCATAACCATAACCTGTTTTTTTTATTTTAGCGGTTACCCCATAATAAAAAAATGTTGATAAAGGTTTGTTTGGAGGCAGAGCTGCTCAGATCCTAATGCAATGATTTAGGTATCCTGCTGGTGACTTTGTCCAACTCTCCTTGTAGTATTCCAGTGAACAAAGACATGATAGAAAGCACGCCAAGATAAATTTTAAAAGTTTTGTTTATTCTGAAAACTTGACACATATAGGAACAAGTAAAGTCACAAGTCTATTACAGTAAAAAAATAGATATTTCCAGTTTATTTCTGAACCTCTGAAGTGCTTGTTTTTCCTACATGTTGGTGGGTGAAGAGGTCAAATAGAGCTATGTCTCATCTGTCTACCTACCAGAAGGCTTGGCAACGAATCATAATTTTATAGTTCACACACATGTATTCATTTCTGGTAATTGTTCTAGCATTAGATGTAATGGGCCCAATTTATTAAAGCTATCCAAGGCTGGAGGGAATATACTTTCATCAGTGAAGCTGGGTGATCCAGCATTTGAAAACATTTGCTAACAAATAGCAAATGACTTTTAGGAAATCCATTCCAGGTTTGCTGGGATCACCCAGCTTCACAGATGAAAGTGTATTCTCTCCAACCTTGGAGAGCTTTATTAAATCTGAGCCAATAGGTTTGCAAAGGTTCAAGGTAATGGCTCGAGATTTGCAGACTTTGGGATCCTCATGCTTATGTATTTGCTTTTTTCATTGTTTAAAAAGAGCATGGTATAAGCTAGATTTTTCCTTAAACTAAAGATTGTAACTGATTCTGTCAAAACAATATGGTTAACATCTTCCAAGTAACCGAGACACTGTAATTGCAGTCCAAGTGCATATGAAATGAGAAGACTATTGCCTGTAACATCTATATTCCCAACATAGTTTCTGTTTATAAATTAAAGATGTCATTGACATATACAAGCAATTTAGACACCACCACAGTGAAAGAGAAATAAAACCAGCTTGAAAAGTAATCCTTTGAGTGCCTTTGGGTCTTCTTGTTGTAGAATATAAACAACTAAACATGACTGCAGGTGTATGTAATGGATACAGCAATGACTGTAACCAAGAGAGGAAGGATGTTTGTGCCTTAAGGGTTTACACTGTGTGAGTCGATATGAAATTCGCCTTACATTTACATCTCGTCCCTTGGTATGCTAATGCTATGTATGTTTGCAGAGTAGTATAAAGTAAAATGTAATTTTAAAACATTTCTTTCTTACTTTTCCTGGTTTATTTTTTTAGACGCCTCAACCGCAACCAGCTACACACACTGCCAGAACTTTTGTTCCAGAACAACCAGGCACTCTCCAGGCTGTGAGTACCAATAAGAAATACCTTATGTATAAATATATGTATATATGTATAAAAATATGTTCAGTCTCTTTATGTGTAAAGCTACGTACATATGCTAGATTGTTGTTCATCATGATCATTCATCCCAGGTGAAAAACTAGCATGTGTACAGTGGTCCCCTGATGTATTTGTCCTGGTGGATCGATTAACGACCAAGCAATGATGGGTGCTGTATTTTCATATATTGCAATGCCATTTATTTGCCTTCCAATATCTATACCATGGAACAGAGCTGGTTGTACAGCCCTTGTTATTTCTCCTGTCACAGGAAATGATCAGGAAAGATTGTTTCCAGTGATAGAAATCTGACATCTGTATAGGGCTTAAGACATAGCTGGGTGGTCTTATAGGATAATGGTCAACAGGATTCATAGTTGCTGTGCGGCTTCACTAAGTTTTGATTTTATTCTGACAATTTTTTGCTCTTATACCACAGTTAAATACAGTATCTCAATTGTATTGTGGGTCAGGTATATTCCTAACTTTATGCCCATACACACGTTTGAAACTAACTTGCCTTTACTGGTATACTAGGGATTTGCAGAAATTTAGAACGTACAAATGTTTTTCTAAAACTTATCAGTGATTGTCCTCAGAAAAAATCAGAATGTTGAGGACATTAGAAAGCAAAGTTTGAGATTTAGCCTGATCATTAGTAAAAATACGATCCAGTGTCATGTTAAAAGCACTTCCGTAGCTGCTATTTTTTGTGTGTGTATATTCAGGCAGTTGTAAGGACTTCATTTTTGCTTAGTATGTTTCTCTTGCAGACCTCAGGCTAGGAAAGGTAAGAACAAGACAAGGAGCCTATGAGTTGTGTGGTACAATATGTACTAACAAGAGACATGTCAACAGGAGTGACAGAAGTGCATTTATAGGCTGGAAAAAACAAGACTTAAAATTGCCTAACTTCTGCAGAGAAAAATTAGGTCTCTGCCCTGCCAGATGGGGAAAAAGCTTGGTAAATCTCATGGCTGGATTGACAGAAATTGTTGATTTGAACAAGCCAGAGATGGTTTACCTCCTGAGACATTACGGCTTTCTATGATCAATATTCAATGTTACCCCCTAAGTGTCCCGGAGATTGCATTCCAAAGGGTATTTCACAGCAAGCTGGAGGTAAAAGTCTTCAAGTTTTAGACTTGCATAAAAATGGCTCCACTCTAAACTATTACAAAACAAATGTTGCATTAATATGATATTATATTTATTGACCCACTGAATTGCATTGCACCAAAATTAAATTTTAATGTTGTTTAGAATTGCCCCACAAGCATACAGTTAACAATGTTTCCATCATCAGTCTCTTCTTATCCTCTGCTTATTCGGTGCCCAGATCTATCTGGAGATGTAATTCTTTCTTTGGCAAGCCATATAGATGTAGTTCAGATCTCCTCTGACACATAACCACATGGGCTGTATAGTATGTTTAGCGATTTGTTGAAGGGCAAATCTTTGGACCCCTCCCACATTGTTTCCTGTCCATTATTCTCCTCGACTCTGGGCTGCTCAATGGAGGCCGGCTCTTTAGAAAACACAGGGCTGTGCTGTCACTTTCTGCCTGTTTTGATCTCTCCTAAATACCATAATTAATCCAATTGCAACATGAAAAACAACAGCGAAAGAATGTTAAATCTGGTTCAATCCGCCCTCTAAGCTGACATCCGTAGTAAATAAGACACATTTGCATGTATTTATCATGTAACGTGGTATGAAAGAACTGCCAGCTCCCAGCAGCAGAGCTTATGTCCTGCCATGTGGGGAAGTCCAAGTCCTTCTGCATACCAGTCATTTGTAATTATCTTCTATTTCTTCCCAAATGGACTTGTTTTTGATTTCTGTCCCTCTGTTGGAAGAACTTATACATACCAAATATTGCTGTTTGTGTACCCAATCCAAATGTTATATGTAGTGTTGAAATTGTAACTTTTTTTCTTAATCATCAAAACTGTCCATAAGCGAAATTGTAATGCTTGTTTATTTTGTGATCCTGTTTAAATACAACCCTGTCATGAGAGAGATATGTAGGCTATCAATGCCTTACCTCCTTAAATATATACTGGTAGCAGGGACGACAGTGATAACTGACTTGAAAAGTTCAAATTGCTCGTGGTTCCAGGAACCCCTAGCAACCTCTCGAGGAACCCTTGGGTTACTGATGTCTAGTGATTGAATGGACAATATTTTTAGTGATATCAGTTGTGTCTAGGGATTGGTTAGACCGCATTCTCAGCAATGTCTCTGGTATCTACAAATTAGATAGAATGTACTTGCAGTGATGTCACTGATGTCTAGTAAATGGAGTGTATTCTATTGATGACTCTGTTCTCTAGTGAATAAATCAACACGTTTTCAGTAGTTGGTCTTTGCTGAATGGATATGCTGTAGTCTGAGGATATACTATATACTTGCTGGTTGTGTTGCAGGTGTATTTAAATGGACGAGTGATGGTCCTAGTGAATTGAACCATTTATAACAGTTACATACTATACTACACTATACTATACTATACTATACTACTAGTAGTTATTTTAACTGCCTTTAGTACTGGGTATACTATATTATACTTTACTATACTAAACTATAGTACTAGTAGGTATTTTACCTGCCTTTAGCACTGGATATACTATACTATACTATACAATACTATACTATACTATAGTACTAGTAGTTATTTTACCTGCCTTTAGTACTGGGTATACTAAACTATACTACTAGTAGTTTTTTTACCTGCCTTTAGTACTAGGTATACTATACTTTACTATACTATACTCCTAGTAGTTATTTTAACTGCCTTTAGTACCGAGTATACTATTTCTTAGTTACCTGATATCAGCTGAATATGTATTTATCACTTTAGGTTATTACACAAAGTATGCTCATATATGAGAATGAACTCGCACCCTTCAGACTAGTAGTAGCATAGGTATGATTAAGACAGCATGTCTGCTTATACCTGATGATTATTTAGAGTAGGGGTTCTTAACCTGGGGTATCCATATTCCTTGGGGGTATGGGAACCAAATGCTGGGGGTATGGGATCTGAGGGTACTGGTGTTTATTTTATGTAATGTATTAATTTATACATAGGTAGTACGTGAATGGAACGCTATAGAATCTTTGAGATCATTCAATGCTTAGGATTTTATTCCATGTTCTCGTCCTTGCTATCCATATCTAAAGTACAGTAAATTCATACTATTGAAATATTTAGAAGTCATACTGGCAACTAATATAAGAAATGCAGTGCTCAACCCAGAATTTTTTTCAAGCAGGGTGGGAGGAAATTTTAGGTGGGTGGCAGCCCCTGTATTGTGAACAAACTCTTTGGTAACCACCCAAAAACAGCCGGGTGGGTGCTAAAAAGTACCTGGGGAGAACCCTGAAATGGTGATCATTATTTCGATAATCAAGTAAAGGGGGTAGGGACCATATTGGACAATCCATTGGGGGTCTTGAGTCATCAAAAGGTTAAGAACCCCTGGTATAGAGAATCGCTAATATTTTGGGCCATGCAAAATCAATGTTTTGTTTTCCACTTATCTTTAAAACTGAAATTGTATCTTTTTTTTAGTTTTTTCCTTGGTGATCCTGTCAATATCATAATAACTGACCTAGGGTGACAATACATCAAGCTGCTTGCTTCGGATTTGGACTGCAGAGCACCTTCCCTCTCCCAATCGTGCCATCGTTAAGTGAGGTGAACTGAACATGGCGCTTGAGATTTCCATGCTGTAAGGACCAGCTCAAACCACTATCTGGATTTCTAGCAGATATAACAAAACCCTGTCAACTGTATAGTTAAGAGACCAAAAGAAAGCAAATAAGGAAGAGTTAATTGTTAGGTTTTACATACACTTTAATGCATCTGCATACCGTATATACTTTTAAGGAATCATTATGATGGTGGTTACCATAGCAAATCCAAGTGCAATTCTATTCGTTATTCCTATTGTCTTTGTTATAATATTTGTCTTGTTTTCAGCTGACTGAGCCGGGTCCTTGCTGTGTTCCCTAAAAGGCTCAATCGAAGGGAACAGCTGTGGCACCAGACAGCAAAGTCCCAACTCTCTGCCCCCCTAGAGCTCTCTGCGAAGGGGGATCTCTCAGTCTTCCATTATACACTGCTGTGGCCTGCGTCCCGCTGGGTATAATTAATGGTTTGCCCTTCCTGGTATACTGGTCTGTCTACTTGAAGTGCACAAATGGGATCAAACATACTTGGGAGAAAGAGGCATTTTAGGAAATTATGTTTGGATTATTAATCATGCTTGTGGCTAGCTAGGATTCATTGTGTGTGTTTATTCACCACCATATTAAGAAATGCATTTTTGCCCTGTCTTGTTACTTGCTTTACTCGTCGAGGGAGGTTATCATCAGAAAATAAATGGGCTGTTTTATTGGCGAACAAAGAGTTAGGCAGTGCTGAATATTTTATAAACCACTTGCATGTTGTTTTAATGCTCTGTAACCGTTTTCATATTAGAAGCTGAAGTGCTGTGCAAAATTATATTAAACCGTCACTTATACCCTGCTATTGTTTTATGCTGAATCAAAAAACACTTATGTGGTCATATATCTTAATGTATGCTGGTGGTGGTATAAAGTCTATATAAGAAAGGCTAATTACTCCGTGTCGGAGAGCGTAAGAACAAAATTAACGATCAGGCCCATTCCTAAAACAACATAATTTGCAAAAAAACGTTGCAATTGCTATATCCAAAGGAATATTTTGAAAATTAATGCCCAGATAATGCTGTATTGATTACCTTGTTTACTAACCTTTGAATGAGTGCCTGACTTTAAGATTTTTTTTTGCTACTTTTTATATTCAAGATGGTTTTAATGCTGAAAGAAGAGGTAGACTCGTAATGTGGAAATAAGAAAACAGTCAATCTATTCTTGAGCCCAACTGTTTCAAAACAGTTTTGTATTATGATCAGATTAAAGCACAATCTGTATATATTTTGGAAAGGAGGAAACATGCCCCCCATATCTGGAACACATGGCTTGTTTCCTTGGGGAAATGTGTACATTATTGCAATGCATGGCAAGACGCAGCACATCTGTCAGTGCACTGGATTGCCATCATGGTTAATGGCACGGCATACTCACCTTGCCAAAATGCAACATCTTCAATGTACTGCCATGTGGTGTGCTTTGAAAAATGCAGCATGTGCTACATTTCTCAGTTGCCTTGGGCAACCCATTTATTTGAAAACCAAAAGCAATACATGGCAACACACACAGCAACATTTGTGCGTTTTTCACACCGCACGCATATAGTAAAAATAATGCCTAAAATAGTAAGGTGGGCCATTTACAAAGACACCAACATTTTTCCCCAAAGTATCTTTTGTATCACATTTTTTATTATACCTAGGATTAAAAAATAATTAATAACTATGATTTTTTAAATGTTATCAGCCTGTAAAAAAAAAAAAAACCCTGATCAATAGCACAAGCAACATTTTGACTAAATAGGTCACTTTAGTGACCCAATATGATATATAGCCCAGTCCAAGGTTTTAGGTTTATGCTAACCCATAGAGCTGTGGGACTCATTTGCCATGCATTCCATTTTATTTTAAAATATATATAAAATAACAATTTACATTTTTATTTTAAATATAATAATAATATGTAAGTAACCAAAAACATTATTGCTCTTATCATTTTGTGTTCTAGCATCTGCATTTTTTTAAACTTCAGATAGCTTTTTCTATAGACTTTAGAGGACTAGTATAGTTTGACCACTCACAGGGCAAGCTCTGTACAAGCACAGATGGTAATGTTTTAACTCATTGCAGTAACACTGTTGGACTGAAAGTGATTAGCAAGTGCTAGGCTTTCTTACAAGGCCAACATATTTTGAAATTGCATTGTCATATGCTAACTCTGCATAGATATTTTTTTAAATAACAATTTATTTTTTTAAAACAAATAATTATTTTGGCTTCAGGCATCAAAAAGAGAAATGGCTACAGCTGTCAGCATAAAAAACAGTGTCCTAAAATGATCCTTTTATCATTGTTTTTGCCTAACTTGTCCAAACTACAAATCATTTGACAGAACAGAGACTGAGTAACATAATAGTGCACATTGCCCAAAGGCACGCAGGAGTCACAGTGACGTGGGAAAAATGAAAAATTTTAGCTACTTTACATTCATAATACAGAGCAAACATACTAAAATGTTTCTTTTGTACAAATTTATCAGATAGCAAATCATTTTTGTTATTATCATTTTATAGGGTTATTTTATAGGTATTTATAAAGCGTTAACATATTAAACAGTGCTGTATATTAAATAGGGGTTGCAAATGACAGACAGATACAAACCGTGACACAGGAGGAAGAGAGGACCCTGGCCCGAAGAGCTTACTATCTAGGACGTGGGAGAAGTATCACACAATAGGAGGGAAAAAGAATAAACATTATTATTTTCCCCTTTCTTTTGATGTAGGCATATTTTCTGTAAGTAGGATGTTGGGTCAAAACCTAATTGTTAATGGATGTAGTTTTTGAGGTGTTGTTTATCTTTGTTTGCTGTGTTGTATTGTCGTTTTGTTTTTTATTTCATTTGTAAATTTCTACGACCTCTAGGAACAATCTGTATCTGTACCACTGAGGTGGTCATGGTAGTTGAATGACCAGTGAACTAACATCTGCTTTACGATAGATGGGTAGTATTCTCTGCAGTTATTTTAATGAGAGGGAATGGGAAGATCAGTAAAAGAGTCACTAAATGGTACTGCTAAGTATGCAGCTTGTACAAGTAATGGGTGAATGTGATGAATCTCCGTATATAAATTTACTGCTGAAATTACTGCTGTAACACATGTTTCTAATGTTGTTCACATTAACCTGATTCCATTATTCTCATAACTTAAAAAAAACACAATATATTATGTTTAAAGCTTAATTCCAGGCAGATAGTTAAACTCGGTTTTAGGTATTGTTTAAAATGTAATTGAAAGAAACTAGCATACATATATGCATATCCTCATATAAACCCATATACAACAGAGGGTTTATGTAAATGTATATTGGCCCTGCTTCAAATGATGTCTGTTACTCTGTAGACTGTTCCGTAATGTGCCTTGTGTTTCTAGTGCTGACCTTGTTAAATAAAGGTCTTATAAATAATATTATTAAAAAATACGGAGAGGATGGGTCAGTATATTCTGAGCCAGTTCGGGACCTACTGCTTTCTTAGGATCCCCCTATGCTTCTTTATAGTGTAGTCACTTCAAGTTCTTGACCATCCTATATTACTTTATCCAGTGCCTAATATTTTTTATTAATTATGCTGTTTAGAAAACAGGCTGAGAAGTAATATATGTATATGGCTATTTCAACTCATCTGTTTGCTTGGAATTTGACTTTAAAATATTGAGAGAGCTTTACAAAATAGGAGTCCTTAGTTTTCTCATGACATGTTGCTCTCTGTTCAACGAATTTCTGTGCATCGATTTTGCAAAATTTTTGCATCACTAAACTTTAACTTCTAACAAAGGTGATTGTTCTGTGATTTATAGGCCTCCGCTCCCGGTTCTATCCATAATGGGGACTGCAGAAAGAACCATTTGTTAGGGGAGCTGCTGCCATACAATACACTAAATGTTCATAATACTGAAATACATCTAAGGCAGAACTTCCAGAACCTCCCCTTACAACTTCTTTAGCAATGCCGATTTGATTTGATTTAATTTGTTAAATACCAGCTAAAATATTGTTGGTATAACAGGAAGAGAGGGAAATTCTCCTCACTGGAGGCAAAGAACGCAATCAAAAACCATACAGAATTTAAACCTCTTCTACCCTGTCCAAAATCTAAACAAAAAGTTATGATTTGAAGTCCACTTTAACTTTAAGCAAATACCAGGTACAAGGTTTTCTGCCTTTGCTTTCCCAAACAGAAGGGCAGTTGAACATTTATCTATTTGTGCTGCCCTGTACTTTACTATGGAAAGCTAATAAAAATGGAGATATGGGTGATTAGATTAACTACATTACAAGAATAATGTTTTTTATTTTATTCATATTAGAATTAAGTGTTTTAATTAGCAGCTGTAAATAAATTATACTTTATTATAAATGTTTATTTAAGGTCCAGACATAGTCCAGAGCTTTTGATTTGGACTAATTACTTAGCAAAAGCAACATTTATTTAAAGAAAGTAAATTTATTTTCCTAAATGTTATAAATATTTTACCAACTCTGTGGTAAGCCAAATTTGTCTTCTACTTCTTGAATTTATTGTAGCATACGGAACTACGTTGCTTCAACACAGAGCTCTCTCCTCTTTTGCTTTCAATGTAGACAAGTTGGTGGACTGTGTGTGTAGCTGATGATACTCTCTTTAAATGGATGGGGAGAAGGTGAGAGTTTGTAGTGCAAAGGAAGCGCATCATTAATGTTGCTTCCTCTGGTTTTGTCTGAGGGATAAGGAGACAAGAAAAGTGATGAAATGATTTGAAGCCACCATAGAAGAGCCTGGCGTCTGAGGAGGTTGTTCCCATGGTAACTCAAAGAGCTTAATTTGGATTCTCGACACCGGCCAGTGACTTTGTGGTGATTAGTTGGCTTGCCCTAGGGAATTTGCCTGTTTTTATTCTGTAGTTTTGTTTTTCTTTGGTTTGTTTTTTTTTTCACATTGATGAGGAAGTGATATTGTGTGAAGCACAAAAAGGCTGCTGATGGAGTAAACGGTTACCCTGCAACTGAATAATAATAAGACATACATCAGCTCATCTTATGAATTAACAAGAACCTTATCTGTGGAAATTTTGCCTCAAAGTAAGCAGAAGGCTTAGTACAACATATCAACTTATAGGCTACCTGTAGTTGAACTTTCCACCATTATTCACTTTCTATACATTTTTTCGTTTTATATTTATACGTTTTTCACCGTGTTTGTGAGTGCAGATAACCATCTTTGTAGAAGAGGATACATTTTCTTCTTTATATCAAGGCTCCCTAACAACTATTGATCTGATAATTGGTAAAGAGTTTATTCCAGCATCATCCAGAAAGGTTTAGAGAACACAGATCCTCTGAATTAATAAAGAAATAGTAAGGTAATGCTTGCAGGTACACTTTGTCCCAAAGGGATCTATTGACCCTCTATTCAGTTCTCAAGCAGGACAGGGGTCATTGCTATCCTACTCGGCCCAGTGAAGTTTGGCAATCAAATTCCATGAGTCCATTCACATTCATTCTGCCTAACTTTTGCCCCCAGGATATTTCCAATTCTTCTATTCTAGCAATATTTTGAGATTACAGTAGATCCCCTTAATGATCTACTTTGACATGTGATCTTCTGTGTATCAGAAGATAATTTTTGTGCCATTTTGTCCCAAGTGGAATTGGGATAACCTGAAATTTGCCTTTTCACCACTGGACATTAGCTTAATGGGATTCCAGTAATCCCTCCAGGCTCTGGTTTGGTTCTATTGCAAAGGGCGATTTACCTTTCAGCTGTGCAGTTCCATGCTGCTTTACAATGTGTTTTCTACTGTGCTCGGGCCTACTCCCTATAAGGTCTGTTTTACATGTAGAGGCGAGTTTTGTGGAATAAGCCTTGGAAGGATCCTTCTTTGTGACCAGAATCTCTAATTTTAGATGTGGACCTACATGAGGGTCAGGCTCAGGTATGACTGTTGACTTCTGTTCTTTCAACTTCCATATCTGAACTTGCTTAGGATAGGATTTTTTCTTATACAGATTTTTTTTCACCCACATCCACCTACAGTGGTGATCCTTTTATATTGAGTATACTCATTTTTGTATGTCAAATTTCCCTTTTTTGGGTTACACATGGCCAACAGACAGATTGGTGGATGCGCCTGGACCCATCTCCATTAGGCATTGGTTGTCCACTTTTTATAGTCTAGCTATGTTGGTAAAGCAGCCTTGCGTGCTAGTTTTGAGCATGAAGTGCTACTGGTGGTGGCCGAGTGTTCTCCCTCTGTTTTCTGTTTTTACACTATTGTTGCACACCTTCTGTAAGCATTACTTTGGGGATCTCCAAAGGCTTATGATCTAAAAATGAGAGCTGTGTCCTTTGATTACTGAAAGAGAACATTTGATTTTTAGAGAACAGCTCCAGCCCCCATGTCTATGTTGGCTGCTCTCAAGTATAATTGGGCACAACTCCCTATATCCGGTCCAATATGCCTTGATGCCTGCTCTATTATAGTAACAAGTCTAGGTCTATGAGCATGGAGATGAGAAAAAGGTGTAGATTTCTTTTCCTCACCAAAGGAGCGTAGGGGGTGCTATGGGCGATCACCATACCCTGTCATTTTGCTCTGATTTGGTAAAGTGAAAATGTCATTTAAGTGACTTCTCAGTTGTAGCCTTTCAGTCTGTGCTCCATGCTACCTAATTATAGCTAGTGATGGTTGAGCAGGTCACATCACGGGGGAGAATAGGATTGTGTACATCTACCCTTTGCTAAATAAGCAGTGAAAACAGTAGTGGAATAAAGGGAATTTCTTTCTTTAATATAGATAATCTCTACAATATCTACTTCCAGATAAAAAGCTATGCAGTGGGTCATGCAATAAATTGCATTGTATTTATGTGTTGGTTCCATTAGGCCAGACACGCAGAAGATTTAGACATTTCAATTCAATAAAAAATAACGCTTTGCTTGCTTGGTTTCAAGAAGAAAAAACCAATGCTTTTTTTAGTAGTTCTACATAATATCTAACCGATCAAGAAATGTATATTTTGGAAAGGTTTTTTCATTTACTGATCTGGTTTACAGGTTTGCCAAAGACAATAATTGGAATTTAAGCTCTATCTTTAAATCCACTGTAATTTGTGCTGTTATTTTTTAAAAATACCAACATAATTATTTAATCTACCAAAAAAAGTTCACAATTACAGAACTCTACATACCAAGGATATAGTAAACCCAAATGCAATTGTTATACATCTGATGATTCATACGTGGGTTAAGCATTTTGTAAATTGTTGCACTTATTATGCACAAGATTTTATGAATGATCGGTGTTCCTGGCTACATTTTTGGTTTGCTTTTGCTTATTTGGTGGTCTGCTTTTTGTTTTGTTTTTTAATTGCTGATATTGGATGCCTGTCTGTGCATAATTAGACAGCTTTCCTATAGGGTGATGTTCTTCCTCTGCTCTGCTTGCTAAATGAGGGGTACATAAGTCATTAACTTGATTCTTGGATTTAAACAAGGGCCTGAGCTGATATTTCAGTAAAGCGTTACTGATGAATAGCTGACCCTTTGACCTCATCTCGAGCAAGGTTTAATTAAACTGTCAGCACTGGACAGACAGACAAAAGGGGCAGGGTTTTGTCCAGGCCGCAAGGACATTGTCCTGAATAAAATGAAGAACTGTTAAAAATTGATCACTCTTTCTTACAAAGAAAATGACAAAGGATTGGAGGTGACCTCAGCTCCTTCTAGTTCCATAGCTTTCAATTCCGTCTAAGTAAACTACATGGTTTTTCTCCCAGTGGTCTTTTCAGCTGTCTAAGAAAGCTGTTTTTTTTCCTTCAATAAAAACTTCAATTATCTAATAGCCATAAATCCTGTATTAGGGGATGGCAACCAGTAATAGGAATTCCAGTTTAAATCATCTTATGTTTTTGAATTAAAATATTTTTACACCTTGTGATTGATGTAGTGTATGGTTAATGAAGTATGACACTGGGCAGGCCTGTGCAAATCCTATGGTGAATTGAAAGAACTGGGATGGGGACAGCCAGAAAGAAAAGAAAGGAAACATTATCAGGTTGGTGGGGGTGATAGATTAGATACAGACAAGAAGGTGCAGAGGAGAAAAGGTCCATCATGCTGGAAGTGACTCAGTAACAGAAACAAAAAAATGACAATTAATCTAAAGTATACTTAATTTACAGACTACATTTTTCTCAGAGTTGATGATTTAGCTGATCGCTTCAAAAAACAGTATTTATTGTCTTGAATATATTTTGTTCCTCTAAGATCTTGTAGATCCTGTGGGTTTTCTGGGGTAGCCATCTCCAGCTGTTAGTTGTATGAATGGTTTTCTGTCCATCAGAGAGCAGTACATTACAACATTTGGAATCTCATTCTTTTGGAATTTTCTTTCTTTGTCTATCTACTATTACCCTGTAAATCAGTATTTCCCAACCGGGATTCTGTGGAACCCTAGGGTTCCTTCCAAGGTTGCTAGGGGTTCCTTGAGGAATCTATACCTCTCGGTTCAGTTTAACTGACACCAATTCTCTTTTTGGCTATTGTTATGAGTGGCATTCTTCCTACTAACCACCTGGCTAATATATTGTAAGCTGTGGATATAGTAATTATAATGGGTTGCCTATGATATGAAAATTATTTCAAGGGTACTTTAAATTTAAGAAAGGTAGCTGTAGATTTTTTTTTTTTTTTTTTATCGAAGGAACAAAATTGTACATTTCCCCACTGCAGATACACGTCAAATGTATGTTCTAGTCTTACATACTTCTCTAGTTCAATTTTCCTGTTTTTCAGATGTGGTTTAGCGTCTTGCATTCCTGTTGGTAAATGCAAACTAAACAATTCCTCAAGCCCAGGGGATAGCAGCTAATTTGTATGAGACCACCACATCAGGGAAAAATCCGTCAAATTCTAAAAATGTCTGTGTTTTTTTTTTCTTTGTTACCCTCAAGATATTTTTTTGCAAGAAAAGATGTGGCTATAAAAAGAGATTTCTATCCAGTAGGGTTAGCTGCATGATAAGTACGTGAACGAAAATGAAATATTTCACAAGTGAGACAATTGTTTGTGTAACAAGATTTGATCTTTTTTTTTTAATAAAGACTATAGGGCTAGGTACACACGAGCAATAATTGTCGTTAGAAACCGAAGGATTAACAACCGATTAACGAATATTCATGATGTTTTTGAACGATCGTACTGTGCACAATTCTGTACATGCTGAAATCATACGATGGTTCAATTATAATCCTCCAATAATTTACACACACTAGATACGATCGTTTGAATGATGCAGGAAGTGACATGGAAAGGAGAAAGTGTATCACAGAACAATCCACGATCACTGAACGACCGTACACACAATAGATTACGAACAATCGGCGCCCAATCTGATTGACCGGGACGGTCGTTCGTTTCCAGCGACATTCCTCGTTCATCTGCGTCGTTGTTCACTTTTTATGTTATTATTATTATTATTATTATTGTTATTATTTTTATTGTTAACAAATGTTATGTTAACAAATATCTGGCGATTGGTCGTTAGTCGTTCGTTTCCATTGCACATGTGTACATAGCCCACGATGGAGCAAAGTGGAACTGTTAAATAGCAATAATGAGATATTACTCCACAATGAGTGTAGAGGACATTTTTCAGAGACTCATTTGCTGTCTACCAATAAGAATATTGGCCTTTTCAGACGGTCGGTGACCTGTAGCGGTCTGAACTGTTGTCCCAGCATCTCACATTCAAGTGAATGGGAGCAGCTGGGACCCTTTTTTTTTTGCATGCAGCAGATTTCAGCACAGTTTGCAAAAATAACATGTTGCTTTTGTCTGCTGTGGTTGTAGTCCAAATATGTGCACTGCAGTCACGTGCAAATCTGCTTGCCCATGGTGACGTTTGCCTCTCCTGGCCACACAGCAGTAGATGTTGTGTGTCTGGGAGAAGTCAGCCATACGATATGTCACAGCATGTCTAAAATTATCCTAAGAGTTCCAGTAGTAACGACTAGTCATTGCTGCCATTGCTTCATGTGCAGGGGTCAGGTCTTGTATCTCTCCCCTTTATTTTTCTGCAGGTAGCATGTGGAGGCTGAACCTGCTAGGTCATACTCACAGCTCTGTTTTCTGTACGGACTATGTGTGGCACAGTGTTTATGTCACTGGTATATATTTACAAGGTAATCATTGGGCTGCAAGGGTATTTGTGGCTCAGACATTATATATTTATATCCTATGGGCTATTAAGGAAAATAGGTAGATGATTTTGTTTTTGGAGTTCTGCAATCATTTACATTGACTGAGCAATACTCTTTGACTATATATCACTGAGAAAAGTACCTCATTTCTTGCTGATACTTTCCTTAACCCATGGTTGGATTTGTCATTAAGCAGGTTGCCTATAGGTTACTTATTTTATAGGATACGTCTCACCCTTAGATTTGTTTTCTTATCTAATTCTAAGTTTTACATTGAAAAAAATCTTTATATTATTACACATTATTTCACATTGCCATAATACTTAAAAAGAATTTAAGACTGGTAAAAGTAGCAGAAGGATCTTGCTTTGGGTACCAAAATTGGGTACAGAGATGGATATCTGGCCCTGGTCTTTGGGGTCCCATTTGAAGCTACTATTGAAACTGTTCCCATGCACATTGCAATAAGCATCAGATACATCTGGATTAATGAAATTTGCCGTTCAGTTGTTTCCTGCCGACCCGTGATTTGTGTTGAGTTTGGATACCATTCGGCAGGTGACCTCATCTGCCGTTTTTCTTCTTATGTTCCGACACAGCTGTCCTAAATGTGTCAATGCCTGTTTATTGTCTTGACATCCTTTTGATAGATATTTAGCATCTTTTCTTACTTTATCCTGTGAGCCCTGTTAATCTTGCACTTCCTCCCACCTAACCTGTGTTTATGTCTCCGCTGTTGAGCCGTGACCCTTCTAGCCTCTCAGCTCTTTTATAGATACAAACGCATCTTTCACTAGGTACATTGTGATATAAACAGTTTGCTGTCTGGCTGAGCTGACTTTGAACATGCGCCTGATTGTTGGCAATCATTACATGTAACCCCAAGCCAAGGAACGCCTGACATGTAGTTTCAGAGCTACATATGAATGGCAGATGTTGATTCTTTAATTGCTCTGGGTCTTGTCATTGTTTACATCATCAGCAGAATAGACAAGAACTTGAAATCAAGCAGGGTGAAATGTAAGGAAATGATACACGGAATTTTGTTTGCAGATTTCTTTTCAGTGCCTGAAGGATAAAAGAGTCGAGAAGGAAATCTAATGACCTTCGGTTCCCCGTAGCAGAAATAAAATGTGGTTTTTTAGATTGCTGTATTGTTAGCTTATGATCCGTAGGGTAAATATTTCTTCTCATATCTTTTATAGTTTCATGGTTAGGATAATGGAGACCCACAAGTGGAGCTTCAAGCTCTGCTCAAATATAAATTACATATTACTGCAGTTTACGTAGAAAAAAGGTACCAAGTGTTCACCATTATCCCAAAACCTGTATTAGGCAATTCTTGATATTACCTTCTAAACCTTAAGCTTGTCAACTCATCATTTGTCTAATTAGTTATCTTGTTGTATCTTTGGTCTACTTCTGTAAAAAATATATAGGCATACATAAAATGGTTTCCTTCATTAAAACCTTTTGGATATACAATGAACCCATTTATATCTAGGAGACATCTAAGATAACAATATTGCTATGCATACCTAATGTTGTCTGAACTATTGACTGACTTTTTTTTGTATAAAAAGCAAAGCCTACCCCAACTACATCCTTCATATTTATTCCATATATTATTGTCATTGGGTAAAGTATTGGTTAAAGCCTTGGTATGCAACCTGCCTTTCATAGCAGGTTGCATACCAAGGACCAAAGACACTTTTTCTACAAGCATCTGCAAGAAACGGAGATGGTCAGGCTTTGTGAAGATGTCACAAGGTCGAAAATAGGGATCCTTTCTACAGAAAACAGATAAAACAGTGTTTTGTAATGAATAATTTATATAGAGTTTTGCGGAAGACTCCTGGTGTTGGGCTTTAAGTTTGTGCTATTTTATTTTACCACTGTGCACAGATTACTAAACACCTCTCTTAGTTTTCTGAGTTACTTATACTTGTTTAGTTTATATTTAAGTGTTAGTAAACATTCTCTCACTAAAACAGTTTATGTATTCTGAATTAGGCATCATGTTTTAAATAAAACAAAACAACAGTTTTGGCACTAACACTGCTCTCAGATTTTATACAAAGTAAGATGCAACATCCCGTCCTGTAAAGCAGTTTTATGCTTGTGTAGAGGTAAAGGGCCTAAATTAATAAAGCCCTCCAAGGCTGGAGAGGTTACACTTTCAATAGTGAAGTTAGGTGATCCTGCAAACATGGAATGGTTTTCTTCAAAGTCATTTGCTATTTGCTAGTAAATGTTTTGAAACCAGGACCAGATCCATTCTAGGTGTGCTGGATCACCTAGCTTCACCGTTGAAAGTGTATTCTCTCCAGCCTTGGAGAGCTTTAATAAATAAGGGCCAATGAGTCAAGTCAAAGTCAAAATCGGACACTGTAATGTTTTGTTGGACCGCGTTTGGTTTTGACGGCACACATTTGCTAAATAGGCTTATGCAATGTAACAATATTTATTTCCATCTATCCAGTTGAATTATTTATTTTTTTTGCCAAGATCTTGTATTGATGATGGGGGAGTCATTTAATTGCATGACTCCCCTTTTGAACATATATAATATAGCAACATATAAACATAATTAAAAGCATTGTTTGTTTGGCATAAAAAAAAACTCATTTTCTTCTGCTGCACACATCTTCTTTAAACACAATTTAGAAACTTTCTGTCTCGTATGTCAGAAGTTTGTTTTTTGGGAGGTTCAACAGCTGGAAGATGTAGATGGTTTTTATATAAACAAGACTTTAATCTAGAGAATTTGGATATAACTTTACTGCAAATTAAATCCAATTGTTCATGCAGTCTTTTTGGAGTGGGTCATTTGTTAAGTTAATGTAGAAGCAGAGTCTTTAAGGGATATGAATCTTGCTGGGGATGAGTTGTAAATATACACTTCATAGAAAATAGTAACTAGAGAGAGAATGCAATAACTGTGCCAAGGTTTATTCATTGATGTTTCTGTTATGATTGTCACATTAAGAGACAGAAAGTAGAAGTTAATGAGGATTATTGTGGTAATAAACCAAAGGTGTCTCTTTTTTATTGTTATTATTTTGCATTACACTTGTAGGACATTTATATTTCATTATAAATGTTTGTTGTTACTGCTCTTATCTTATCTGAAGGTAATCTGTTATCTGAAAATATGCTCTGTTTAACCCCCCCTTATTGAAATAAGTGGAGCATGTAAATATGTCAGTGGATGATGCAATATGAAGAAAAGAAACATGTATGAGCAACATTTACAAAATTAAGAAGCAAAACAATGCAATACATCCACCGAGCTAGTGAGTTGTCAACTCTGCCTTTGCTGCTCTGAAATCTCAAGCCATGTTTTTTGGCTAGAAGAGAAAGGAAAAGGGACGCTTTTCTATAATTCAGCATCTATGAAAACCAAAATTAGGTCCAGTGCACCTAAATAAAAGAACTGGTCTCTTCCTTACACTTGTAATGAGGGATGTGGCTGTTACTAAGCTTTGCCATCGCAAAGGAGTGGTGGACCACAAAGCATGTTTCCTTGGGGAGAAAAAAAAATCTATCACAGATCATAGCATGCAGAGGCTACAGGACTAAAAGAATCAAGAAGGCTTAATCTAATCTATCCTGTTATAGACATTCTGTTGTTTGTAGTGTTACCTATACACAATGGCCCTACCATATGAGGCCTGATTTATGAAAGCTCTCCAAGGCTGGAGAGAATACATTTTGATCAGTGAACCTGAGTGATCCAGCAAACCTGGAATGAATCTGGGCAAGGACTGAAAACATTTGCTTACAAAGAGCAAATGACTTTAATAAATCCATTCCAGGTTTGCTGAATCACCCAGCTTCACTGATGAAAATGTATCCTCTCCAACCTTCGAGAGCTTTCATAAATCAGGCCCATAGTGTCTGTGTATGTAGCTGTAGGGTATATGCGCACATGCAGATAAACTGGGGGTTACTTTCTTGAATTCCACCCCTATTCACCTCATTGATGTTATAGTCATGTCATACAGTTAAGGTAAAAACCTTAAAAAAAAAAAAAAAAAACTTTGAAAGTTGTAAAATTGTATTTTCTTTGTGTGCGGTGGGTTCTAGTTTGCATTCTGAGCATGAAACAGCCTTTGTTTTCGGAACAGATGAATGAGCTATGTCTTTCAAAAGCCACCTTGGATCAGAGCATCACAGTGCACCAGATGAAGGCCTTGGTCACACTGGCTGTACTTTTAGAAAGTTGAAGAAATGGATTCAGGGTGTGTTTACCGCACATTTGTTGTCATGCTTATATTGTGTTTGTCTGGCCAGGAGACAGAAACTCGTGCAAATGAATGATGCAGTAATAATAATATTATTAGGATTTATATAGCGCCAACATATTACGCAGTGCTGTACAATAAATAGGGGTTGCAAATGACAGACCGTTACAGAAAGTAAAATGGGAGGAGGAGAGGACCCTGCCCCGAAGAGCATTTATTGTCATCAATAAAACTGGGTGTAGCCTAAATAGTTTTTTTTCTGCGAGTTGTTGCAGAAATAGATTTTTTCTGGTACTCCTTTGGGCTTTTGATTCATAACATATGCATCTCCCTCATCCTCCATTTACCAGGAAGTTAATGCTATGCCTAAAGAGGTAGTGGAATAGTTTTCCTGTGTTTCTGGTCTTCCTGGAAGGGAAATAAACCATTGATGATTGTGGACTTTTAAAAAAAAATTCATTGATGACATTTCCATATATTTAAATTGTAAAGTTAAAGCGGGAAAAAGGTTCTCAAGATGGTTTTTAAACACACAGCCATGTAAGTGTAACGCCTGCACACCAATATGAGTTGTCCCTTTACAACATGTTTGAAAAATGTTCATTTTAAATGACTGTGTGAACAAGAACGTGAATCTTGCCATGCACTTTGACTCTCAAATACACATGCTTTCATTAACCTCTGACATGCTTCAGAATAGCTAAATACATTTGGAATATAAATAATTCTGGGTACAGGAAAACTGTCAGTTACCACTGTCCTGCAATGGTCCAGTATTCATTCACTCAGTGCCATTTTTTCCTAATAAAGCCCAGCACATTCATCGGGGACTGACAATGGTACCCTGTCCAGAATAGAAGTCAAGGGGGGATGCATTCTGTGCATGCATTTTCCTGTAAGAGGATGAAGTGGTACTGCATATACAAAAAATGTTACAGTGTAATAATAATAAAAAAAAAAAAATAGCAACCTATTCAAGGATCACAGTAAAAGTCAGTTGGTTACTATAGGTGATTGCAATTTGGGGGCCTTATTAAATAAGCCAATATATGTCATATTTATTACTCTCATCCAGTATGGAACTCATTGCATTCGCATCATATACACTGATCTATAGCTGTCATTGGTACCATTTATATATATTTCACCCACTAAGGAGCACTGCAGAGAAACATTTCCATTAAATTTTGTGCTGATTTGTGTCTCGGGAGGTCAATATGAAATGGCCGTAAAATCAGTCATACTGCAGCTGCTCTGCGCTCCTGCCTTTCAATTTTTAAACTCTTAGCTCTGCTTAAAAAGAGCCCAGCACCAATGAGAAAATGTGCCGTGGGATTCGCACTGGTTGCAGGACACGTTTACATCTTTGTTTGGATTTTTCTTTAGACGTGCAAGTGCTGTGGAGACCCAACAATTCAGTTGTTAAAAGCCAGTCCCCTACACTTGGCAGCAGAGCCAGAAGTTAATGTTGTTCTGCAGTCTTATGCTAATAATGTCACTCTATGGCAAAGGAGAACAGAATTCCCTTTACTTGTGTGGTTACTGTGTATCTTGTGGTGCATTCAAAGAGGTTTAGCTAAATCCTCAGATTTAACTGACAGTATGTGGCAAAGTAATATTGAGTTTGCTAAAGTGAACTCAAAAGCTGGCCATAGACAATTTGATTTTTCCTAAGATCCAGCTAATATTTGATGTTGTCACATTAGTAGAATGATGGGTGGTATTGTATAGCATGCCATTGTAATGCTCTGAACGTGTGGCCTGTGTCTTCTAGGTCACAGCCAGTTTGTAAGTATTCATACATACCCCGGAATGAGCCCATGCATTGATAACATCTGTCTCAAATGACCATCTGTAGACAATGATTTTCCATCCTGTTTCAAAATCATTTCAGCTGACATATGTTGTTGCCACTGGCCATAGAAGAGCATTCTTTCTTTAGGAACTTTTTGATTATAATTTGTGTTCATTGAAATGACTATTCAAACCATAAATAATAGGCCCATATGTGAATATCTAAAGGGAAATGAAGCTTTTCTATGTCAGTTCAAAGATTAACAACCAACTTTGTGTGGGATGTTATGTTTTTTTATGGCTCTAAACTTGCTAGTGTTTGGATAAGTGTCAGAGAATGTAAATCCTAGTGACTGACAAGTAGGAAGATATTTACATTTTCTGCAGAGGTGACCCAGTAAGGCTGCCCATTTAGTTGGTTGTAGATGCTGTCTCTTTCACACGCAGCCCCTTTTAGCAGGGTGCACCACCCGGCACCTTTCAGTAACCACCAGGCTGTTTTTGAGAATTGGATCACAATATTGCGTACAGTTTCTTCCCACCCAGCTAAAAACATTTCTGGTTTGGACACTGACAAGTATTCTACAAGAATTAGACCCTCCTTCTGCCCTGGACTTGAGTTGTTGAATGCTGTACAGAAAGTAGTTGATTGCTGTACAGAAGGGCTCCTGTACAGAAGGGCTGTCATTATGTAGTATATCTCCATGCAGCATTTAGGATAAAGAGAGGTGCACAAAGGTGCGTTAATGGAACGCAGAGCCTAGAGTTGGGCTTTCTATGAAGTGTGCTGTAGGAATAAGGGAGCCATCCATACCACTAAACTTATCAGAAGACATGAGACCAATGTTTCTCAACCAGCGTCCCTAGGATTTCCTTGAGCAATGAGCAAATTGTGCCTCTCAGGTCAGTTACCACTGACACCAATGATCTGTAAGTGTGTCAGTCTTCCTACTGACCACCACACCAACATACTGAGAGCCGTGGATATAGTATTTATAGCATGGGTTCCTTAAGACCTGAAAGTTATTTCAAAAGTTCCCCCATGTTAAAAGGTTGAGAAATTAGACACTGCAATTTGGTATTATTATTATTAATAAACAGGATTTATATAGCGCTAACATATTACGCAGCGATGTACATTAAATGGGGGTTTCAAATGAAAGACGAATACAGACAGCACCACAAGAGGAAGGAGCACTCTACCCCGAAAAGCTCACAATCGTATTGCAATAAATTTTGAAACTGTGTATTAGGAGGCAGTTTACTTTAAATATTAGTTTGCTTATCAATATTGTGTGTGATTTCAAATATTTTCAAGCTCCATTAACTTTTTTTGTTATTCAAATCATGATATGATTCTGGTACGGTATTCATTCTATTCCCTTTGTACATTATGATAAGAGACTTGCAGCAAATTTATTCAGAACAAACCGAATGAAATCCGTAAATATCTGTGATTGTAATAGCTCATAATCCTCCCTTGCCGTCACTCAGACCAATTGTTAGACACCATCTCCTCTTTTCCCCTTTCCTTTTTGGCCTGTTCTTATGTCTGATGTTCGTCTCTCTTTTTCATCTTTCCTTCTCTGGATCATTTGCTTGAGGGATAGTATGACAGCTTTTCCGACTGGAGCATCAGAGCATCCTTTGAAAACCAAAGGAGCGGGTTGGGTTTTTTCTCTCTCTCTCTCTTTCCATTGCCTGTTTGAATAACGAACATTTCCCACAGCTCAATGAATATACATGGTATTCACATGAAAGGCAGCAAACAATTTAACTGCTCCCCGAGATACTCTCAGCCTCGCCACTTTTCTGCTCTTTTAACCAGAAATGCAAATGTTTAAAGATGCAAACGGATTTCACTGCAGGCCTTGGACTACATCTGCAAGGGAATGACATTGGAACACGTCTCCGCCATAACGCCAACAGACGTATTTATCTGGAGGTCATAGTTCACTTCCATCGGAGCTTGTTAACTAGTAATCACCTGAGCGCCTTTCACTTTAACACTTGTGAAAGCGACCTTGAGGAAGTCAGTTAAGTTGCTGCTTTGAGTCTTGTAACTCTAATGGGAGACGCAGGTTTATTACACTAACTCTGACACATTACATCGAAGTGTAAAAAGGAGCGTTTATAGCTGTGGAGCTCCAAATTTGTGTTTGTCTTGCCAGATGTGAACAATGCCCTTTTTAAAGCAGTGGCTTGTGATATTTAAAGGGCCGAAAAAGCACGTTAATGTAAAAAAGTGCTTTTACTAACATGCATGGAAACATACTTTTTCTGAACTAGATGTTTTAAATGCCTGTTCAACCCAATTCTGAAATTTTAGTTTTGTGTGGTTGCTGGCAAGTTGATTCATCAGCAGACATTTTTATATCTCTCATGTTGGCTGTATACTTGGCAGTTTTGTAAACTTTCCATCAGCTTTCATTAAAAAATCTATTTACACTTTAATAGCAAATTCCTGTAACTTTCCAAATTTTGGAAGATTATCCCTATGTTTACGGGAAAAAATCAGTTTCTCTGGTTTAAATATTCTATAGTTTTGAGTGACTTACCTGTAACAAGTAAAGCAGTAAGGACTTGAGACTTTTTTGGTTTGCATACCAGGTACATGACACAAATTAAAGTCATTTGGATCACCACAATGCCCAAACTTGTTTTCAAAAGGTCAACATTGGCAGCCACCATACTTCTCTAATGACTAGGCCTTCATTTTAAGTTGGAGTATGAAAAAAGTGTTTTTACCAACAAGTATTCAAACATAATGTGAACGCTTGTGGAAGTTTTTACTTGTGGAAGTAATTACTTTAAAGGCCCATATAGTCCCAAAATTGAAATTTCAGTTGTATGTAGTTTCTGGCACATGCATTCTTTTGTAGTCTTTTATGGCCTCCTTTATGGATTAAACGCTTAAGATTTTGTTGTAGCTTTTGGTAAAGAACCAAAGAATTCCTGCTTTGAGAGAAATGTGAAAACTATCATTGCTGACCTAAATCATGTTTTTTGGCTGTTGCATCTTCAGCACCAATTCCTCCAAGCTAGAACAAACATGAAATGCATATTATTGATAAAATATTGATTGTTCTTGGACTTTCCCAATTTAGGTACCAAGAATGTAAACATTTTAAAGGTCAATGGGCAAACATGATAGCCAAACAACTACTGATTTTAGAAGTGGTAATGAGTGGCATCCCTTACATTCTTTTTGAACAGGTTCGTTTTAAATTGTCTGCAGCAATGCACCTCATTTTCAATTGTTTCCTGGATATAAGACCACAAAACTGAGGCATAAAGTGGTTCAAATTATCTCTTCATTCACACTGGTGAACGAACAGTATTTTCTGTTTGGTCACTTGCAACCAGGTAAAAAGATGCAGGAGTGTGTCCCAAATCCAAAGACTTGACCTTTTTTGGGGGGGGCAGCTTGCTTTCATGTTTTCTGCATGGAATCATGCTTGAGATAATGCTAGGACGCTCTAGGGATCATTTAAAAATACATGCACTGAGCATGTATGTAGTTGACCTTATTCTGACCTGCACTTAACCTCCTTCCAAGGTATATTCACTTGCTTGAAACTGCTTTTGCTGTCCCATTGAGAGGGAGTCAAATTTTATGCAAACAGAAATCTATTAACATCCTGTAGCAGATTAGTGCAGACTATTCAGCTCCATTTCCTTTGTATATGGCCAACATGAAAGACTGTAAAGGTTCTAGTGTACAGCTATGGTTTATTTTTTCTAACTCAAGGGTCCATGTTTTTTCACTACCAATTATTATATCCAACTTACTCTGCACAAAATGACATAATTTACAATAAAGCCTAACATCTTCATTTCCCTTTATATACTTTAAAAATACTTTCACCTATCGTAATGTGTTTTGTTTTAATACTTAAGAAAAAGCAAATTATTAGGAAAAAAAAAACTTTGCCTGTAGCAACCAGATAAATATTTTCCTTTATTTTTTAGCCTGCAATAGAAAAATGACAGCTGGAATGTTGGCTGGTTATGTCTTGCATATACAGTAATTTATGCTTTCAAATATGACCTTGCAGTTTGTGTGACTATGGGGGCTAATACGCACAAGCACCCACGCTTCACTGCTTTACTGAATGAAAAGCAGAGGGAAATTGGGATGTTGTTTTCACTCTGAGACATAATAAAGTGAGCACCATGCTCTATGTATATGGAACCATTTAGACCAGTATCGTTGCAGCCCAGGGACACATGCATTGTATGAACTTCTGATCAGTGCTGATTGTACGGGTGGTTATGTGGCACAAATGAACTGTGTGGTGGTAACTATGTCAGCTGTTTCTAAGACCAATTTAAGGGCAACAGACATACACCCCTGCCTATGTGTCACTCAGGGGGAAGAAACCCCCCCAGAGTGACATCATGATACCAGAACTGCCCACTCTCCTGACCCCATGGGGGGGGGGGGGTCGGACCACCAAAAAGGAAGTGGGCACGGGTTCCCATTCCCGAGAAAAGTGAGGGCCCTACTACCCCCCTGATGCTCTAGAGATACCGAAACTTAGAACTAGAAAGTAAGAAAGAAGAAAAGATCTTAAGAAAGTAACAACTAATATAACTATCACATCTAGGTACTGGTAGGCTGCAATGTAATAGTTTTTGCCCACTGGTGTTTAGCACTGGGTCCTAGGTTTCAATCCCAGCCATGATGGCATCTGCAAGAAATTTGCTCTTTCTTTGCATGGGTTTCCATGGAACTCTCCAGTTTCCTCCGCATCCCAAAAATAAACAGGGTAATTCACTCCCCAGAACTGACTTAGATGTGAAAAAAAACTTAACATTACCTGCCAAGTACAACATATATACAAAGTTTATAATGCTATTTAAAAAAATAAAAATGTGAATATATAATTTGATTTACCCAAAACTGTACCAACATGAATGATGATCATCACATTTCTGTAGTCAACTTAAAGAGAAAAATAAAAAAAAACAAAAACACACTTCCCTTCAATCCCACAGGGGAGTCCTATCCCTCCGCCGGTGTCCAGCATCGGGTCCCCTATCCGTCTTTCTCTTCTCTTTTGGGTACCTCACCCTGCATCACCCGACCCAGGCACGAGATCGGGTGACGGAGGATGAAAAAAAAAATTGCTGATCTCACTGCGCATGCGTGAGATCTGCAAATTTTTCTCTGAGTAAAAAATTTTTTTCTGCGCACGCCCCAGAAACGCTCAGGCATGTGCAGAAGGAGCGCCCAGGAGCTACGGGAGGTCTGGCGCTCCCATTCATTCTTGACCACTTAGGCGGCGGTGCTGCACCCCCCCTTTTTTTTTTTTTTAAATTGTGTTGCATCTTAAAAAAAAACAAAACAAAAAAAAACAGAACTTTTACCTTACATAAAAGGATTCTCTACCCTTTTATGGAAAGTGAAAATTCTGAGTTTAGGTAAGCTTTAAAATAAACCAATCACAAAACCTGGATATTTCAGACTGAACATGTGATGAAAAAAATAGAATAAGTGGAGGTGATCTACTATGAAACTAAAAGATATATAGATCAGCGACCCTTAGATAAAAGCAGGTGAAAAGATTTCAGTGACAGAACTTTTCCTATAGAGTTTTAGCTTGGCCCTTAGCTCTCCCCTATTGACCTTTCTATGTGATGGACAGCTTTAGTGTCCAACAAAGTGGCCTGACAATAGGGGGTAGAACAATCATTTGCTTTTCCAAGAAAAGTTACAATTTGCTTATAGCTTAAGGTGCCTCCGCCTAATTATTTTGTCAGCATTTTGAATTGCCCAGGTTTATGACAGGTTTACTTTAAAGTAGAGAAAAAAGTGTTCTCACTGTAAAGTTGCATTAGCAAGTATTTACAAGGGATAGCAGGTTGTAGAATAGACATGTGAAGTAGGTGTAATAACCAGTAGAGAGGCAAATACCTATACACAAACACTCTCTCACATATCCACATGTAATGTATGCTTTCATTGTCAGCTGCTCTGATCTCATTACTGCCCCAGCAGGGGTCTGTAAATTTAGCTGGAGGCTATGACTCGTTAAAGTACTCCTCCTGAGAATCCTGGCTGGCTGTGGCGTCTGCATTCCTCAGCAAGGTTATTAAAGCACCTTAAAAGCTAGATATTTTTATGTTATTTTATTTTTTTTAAATTTATTTTTGCAAACCAGAAGTTGGTTTTTAGACCAATGCCCTCACAAGTCTCAATTCATGTCAACATCCAGTAATAAGTGACAAACATCTGTTTGGTGGCGGCTTCACATCTGCTTTATTGTAGTTAGAGTCATTCTTTTACTGACATGTTTGCAGCTTGTTCCTTTGACTTCGATTTGTAAAACATTCATTTCTATGACATTACCGGTAGAGATGCCTCTGGAACAAAAGAAGCCTGTGCATTCTGTGCAGACACCTCATATGAGAGCATCTGTTGTGGGATCCAAAATTATGGCTTGCAGCAGTTTCCTGGGATTGGAAGCCTTTTTTTTTTTACTCTTGGTCTTAAATTGGCAGATTTCTTGTTTATAATGGGAGATAAAAGGTCTCACCCATTACAAAGCTTCCAACTGTCCATCTTTTGGACTCTGTTCCTCTGTTCTTGCACATGTTCCTAAAGAACTCTAAAATAAATATACAGTTTTTAGCATAACAAATGTCCACACTGTTTTTCTTTTTTTCAGACACTAATATAAAGGAAAAGCAGTGATGTCACTTATAAATACATGTCAGATGTATGGTGTAATTTTCTAATTTGTTCCAGAAACATGATGAAATGTGAATGTCATGGGCATTAGAACTATTTGTATCAATTGCAAGCACCAGTGTGCCTGAAGGGCCCACTCTTTTCAGAGGAGACATTTTTTTTTTTTACAAATGTAATTGGCATAGGGGGTTGCCACAAACCATCTTTAATTGCTTAAATACTTTTTCCCTTTTGTTTTTAAAGAAAGACATTAAAAAAAAAATGAAACGTTACACATTTGGTTCATTTGAAAATCATTTTAAAATTTAGTGAGCAAGTTGTTCTCTGTGAGGCTTAGCTTACACTGTCTCTTCTTCCCAGGGCAATGTTCCTGCTTAACAGATAAAATGGCGGAATGGCTGGTGTGGCACTGCTAGGAGGGGGAGCAAAGCTGCCGAATTGGTGCTTCGATGGAGTACCTGGGTTGTTGAATCAATGCTCAAAGGGGACAGTGATAGGAAAGTGAGAAGGCAAGAGTGGTTTGTTATTGCATTTAAAATAGAAGTGTTAGAAATAGTATTGGCCAGTAAAGGCCAGCCTTGCCTTGAATGATTTGGACAACATACAGAGTTGTTATGTAATAAGGGCGACTTCAGACTTCTTGTGTTCCACAGTGTTCTGTCTGGGGCAGAACTGTGGTCCCATCTTCTCCCATTCAAGTGAATAGGGGCAGCTGGGTACTTTTTTTTTTTTTTCTTTGCTGCACTCGGCTGTAGCAAATTGTGGCGCAGTTTCCAAAGCAGCAAGTTGCTTTTGGCTATGCAGTTGTTGTTTGAAGATTTGCAGCTGCTTTCAAATTTGGTTACTTGTGGAGCAATTTGTCTCTCTTGGGTGCACAGAAGCAGTTTGTTGTGTGCCCGGGGGCTGCAAACTGCGTAGTTTACACTGCAGGTGTGAAAGGGCCCTCAAGTATCAGTGCGGAGCAGGAAAAATCAGGGTATTTAAAACAATAAATACAAAATAATATGATTTTTTACATTATTATCATTATTATTATTATTATTATTAATGACCAGGATTTATATAGCACCAACATATTACGCAGCACTGTACATTATATAGGGGTTGCAAATGACAGCCAGATACAGACAGTGACACAGGAGGAGGAAAGGACCCTGCCCAGAAGAGCTTACAATCTAGTGGGTGGGGGAATTATCACACAATAGGAGGGAGATATGTAGTGGTGGGAAGTAGTGGTGACGGTTTCAAAAGACAGAAGAAGACGGGTAGGCAAGTTGGAAAAAATGGGTTTTGAGTGCTCTTTTAAATGAACAAAAAGTAGGAGCAAGCCGAATAGGACGAGGAAGACCATTCCAGAGAGTTGGAGCAGCTCTAGAGAAGTCTTGGAGCCTTGCGTTTGATGAGGTTACATCCAGCAGACCTTGTTTACATGAATATCTGAAAATTACTACCTTTTCCTTTAAGATATATATTTATCATATGAGTTTTTGCTGTTCACTCTATTTTTTCCCATTCTGAAATCATGAAAGTATGGAAATATTTGAGAACATTGGGAGATATATAATTCTGATTTCCAAACCACTGTAGCTTTCTTTTGTTTGAAATTCTTCACCAGACTGGGGATTCTGCCAGTAATAACAAGAACTTTTGTTTCAACAGACTCCTTTGCTGTAGTTTGCTCCTTAATACCTATGCGTCCTAGTAATGTTAGGCAGCAATCACATAGAATGACAAAATCAAGATGTGCTTCACCAACTATGCATGGCTGAATATTGTACTGATATCACAGTAATTAAGCAAGCCTTTCTGCAGTGGATGCATTATTTTACCTTTTAGTTAAGGGAAGCATTTATGCATTTTTGCACACTTATACTGTGCAGCATTAGGGCCTTTGGTGCAGTTCTCATTTGACTCGCTATCTATGTAGATTTTGTTCATACAGTCTCTGCATATTCCGGTGTTCTTCCACAATCAATAAACATATTAATTTGTCGGCTTCCACTGCATGCGGTATTCCCCCCAGAAAATCTTTTTAGCTGGGTGGGAAGAAGCTGTAGATGGGTGGTAGCCCCTGCAAGACCCAACAAAAACAGGCGAGTGGTTACTGAAAATTGACAGGTGGTAATCCCGGCTAAAAGGAGCTGAGAACACTGATATTTTTCTGTATGGGTCACTGAATGGTTTTTAAAATATGTTGTACACTGCATGCATTTAATGCTGCTATAACAATCCATAAAGTTGATAAAACACATCATATGCTCAATTATATATCTTAATTTATTTATGGATGATATATACAGCAATAATGTTGCACTGGCAATGAAACATGCTGCAAAGCACAGAGCAGCAGGCTTTTTCAGAGCTCCTTTTATCTGGGCGCACCACCCGGCACTTTTCAGTAACCACCCGGCTGAAGAGTTAGGTCACAATACAGGGGCTGCCATCCACCTACATCTTCTTCCCACCCAGCTTAAAGAGAATACTGCAGCAGCATATGTTATAGAAAATAAAATAAGGTTTTTTGGCTTTTGCTGTAACAACAAAAGAAAGAACACATCAGTGCAATGCAAAGTGTTAAAGATAATGCATTAGAGTCCATGTCTATTCCAGTGAATTTAAGTGCATCATGGTATGCTGAACACATTTCACTTGCCATGAGGAGATTGGACCGGGGTGACCCAGTAATCACTGTGTGGTGAAGTATTTTCAAATGATGAGGAAAAGCTCAGTTTGTGGTAAAGATTGTCTTCATTTAATGCAATTTTCATTTTGTGTTGATGTGGTTGGAAGAATGACAATGTGGTTAAACTTAGTTGATTATTTTCTGGTTGTATGATGATGATGGTGAAATTTTATGTGAGTAGATTTAATTGGTAAAGAACTGATTTTGGAAAAGGGTTTTGGTGGCCATACCCATAGTGAATGTTTTTCTCAAATTTAACTAATTTAAACTGTGGCCTAAATAAACCACATGTGTGACATTCCATCAGCACAAAAGATTGGTGAAAATTAGTGAAGCCATATACTGATTTTCCATGCTAAATTTGAAATTGCAAGATCATATAATTGTAGGGCTTGTGAATACTTACATACAATTTAGAAGATTTGAAGTTTAGAAGAAGTTTAGTCTATTACCTGTATGCGCACCTAAGCACATTTTGACAAATGGGACATCAATCATTCAGATTTCCTCGCCTGTCCCTTTGTGCAATAAACCCCTTCCCGATCCTAAATTTATAAAGTGAACTTTTTAGAAAAGGACTATGAATAAAACATACCGGCTCAATTCTGGGTGCTGGGGAAACCTAGGAATGCAGAAAGCAAGCAAAGCTTTGTTAAGGCGTAACCTCTGTTATATGACCCTAGGTTTTATTAGCAAATTATTATCTTCAACATAATCTCTCATCTCTTCAACTCAGGAAGTAGGATTTTAATGATGTAAGTAAAATTGTTAGAGTTTACAGATGTGGAGAAAGTGAGGTGAAAAGGTATAGTTTAAAAATGCAAAGCTCATCTCAGGCTGAGATAATTTTCCAGCAAGACCAAGCTCAGGATTATAGAGCAAGAGTTAGCTTTTGATTGTATAATTAAATTCATGCTGGATAAACTTCAGTTTATAATGAATAGTAATGTCTAGTGAAGGAGAGATCAGTTTTGAATTACATAATTGAAGCTTGATACACAGTTTGTTTGGATATAATAACCATGCTGAGCTCTGCTCAGATTGAGCTTTGAGAACTCTGTTTAAGATGAGATGGTTCAAGTCAGTGATGCAGAGCTCACTCCAAGACAGGAAAGTCAGAGGCTAATGATGAAGAACTTGGGTCAGTAAGAGCATTTGATGATGATGGAGAGCTCGGTTAAGGATGGAATAGTAGGATTACATTGATGCAGGGTAAAAGCTGTAAAGTGGGTATGTTGATGATTGAAAGTTCAACTGAGAATAAAATAGCCAGAGTGCAATGATGCACGTCTTAGACCAGGATGAGAAAGACAGAAAATGATAATAAAGAGCTCAGGTCAGGAAAAAAAAGTTGGATGATGATGAAGACATCAGGTCAAAAGAAGATGAAAGCTGTACGATGAGTGCTTAGCTAAAGATGCAGCACCGGGGTCAAAATAGAATACCATTTAAGCCAATACCATAACAGAATTTGAGGTACAAAAAATACCTTGAAGAGAACCATTTATTGTTTATATATAAAGAAGCAAATCTTTTGTTTTGTTACATTATGTGTCTGTGTTTGATGTGGCAGATTTGGCAAAGATTTGCTGACTTTTCACAACTTGCCAAAAACTGGCAAACATTTACAAAATTGGTCACAAACATTCACAGACCGGAAAGTGGCACAGAACCTGCAACCTGAGACATTTGCAAGTAAAAGTTAGACTATGTTCATAAATGTCATCCATGGCTTCTGTTTTTCATTTGCAGTTATATATTTACCATATTTGCCTATTAAATATAAGCAGGCACAGCTTTACAAAGTACACAGTCATGGCACTTGCTGTCCCTTAGAGAGACCTACAATCTAATATTCCTACCAAAAGTCAATTTATGGAGAAAGCCAAATAACCTATGGGATGTTGGAGGAAACCCACACAAACACAGAAAGAATATATGAACTCCATGCATTGGCCTGCATTTTTTCTTTGTTATATATCTTGCAGTCAGAGTTTATCTAGTTGAAAAACAATGATGTATTCGATAACGATAGTTAGGATAAACAGTGTCCCTGTGGACCATTACAAAGGCTTTAGGTGACACAAACAAGCTCAAAATCAATATTTTATATTTATAGCAAGAAAACTGTACTTTTTAGTTTTACTGGATTGTGCAAATTGAAACCTAAATGACAGCATTGGGGACGAGCCCCACCAAAACACTTGGGTCAAACTACAAAAAAACATACACACATCCTTCTCTTCCCCTCCTTTATCCCACTGCAGAACACGGTTCAGTATTCAAACTTTATTTGTGTCAACTGTGGAAACATTTATTTTGGCATTTATTTGTTTCTTCTAGCTATAAACATGGTTGCCAATTTTGAGTAAATTTGTCCAGACAATATCTGCATTTGTACATTTCTTTGGGCAGAGTATCATTGTTCTGCTGAACTGATTCACAGGTGCAAAAAAAGCTGACAGCTGTATTTGACGTGCTCCAATACTAAAACCCTGAAATAAACAGGCAGTCAGAAACAAATTGTACTTACAGTCTTCCATTTTGTTTTCAATAGTCTCTACTTTCTGAAATGTGGCTGTGCAGTCCAGTAGACCGCTGAGTAAGACTGCGTACATATGTTCAATATTTGCCATTGGGAAGGATCTTTCACGATCCTTTCCAACGACAAAAGGCTGAACGATGCATGAACGAGGGCTGTACATACAGCGCCTTTCTGCTTTATGGAGAGGTAAGGGGGAGAACGATGGAGTGGCACCCTGCTGTGCTCTCTCCCCCTTCACTTTCATTATGATCATTCATGGTTTCACCAGGACGGATCCATGAATGGCGAGCGCTGTACACACGCCAGATTCTCATCCGATATCAGCCCTAAAACAATTAGGGACAAGAATAAACTGAAGTGTGTACGTAGCCTTAATGATTTCAGCAGTCAACATTTGGTAATGGATCTGGTCTGACACACCCATCGCGTTTTCTATATTAAACTTGCTGTGAATGATGTGCTGGTATATAGCTCTGCCAAAAAAGAGTGTTAAAGAGGGAGGGCAAGGGAGAAAAGGTATTTCAAGAAACTTGTAAGCAAAAATAAGTTACACCTTTTAAAAGGTTTTACTTTTTTGGGGTAGAGGGCTTTGAAAACTTATAAAGGTGTGAAACTTCAACTTCAGCTTTTTAGCTCTTTTGCAGCCTGTCTCCTCTGCTCTGATTTATAGTATAATGTGCAAGTAAAGAGATAAAGTTAAGACGTGCATGATAGGGATCTCATTGTATTTGAAAATTGCTGCTACTATGTACATTAAAGGTTTAGGCATTGTTATTGTTTATTGTTACTGGGTAGTAGCCACTAGCATTACCGTCCCAAGCTGCAGCATAAAGCTGAATAAAGCTACAAGGAAGGCTGATATCCACATGGATGAAAACGTATGTGCAAATAAGATTACTGAAAAGCACTTTTAAGTACATTAATCAACTACAGTTTCTCTGATAAATTATGTTTTCGTTGGATGGGGGTTTAGATTTAATTGCAGTTGATAGGACTGGGACTTGTGGATCTTTCCATGTTAGTATGTAATATAACCTTTGGGCATAGAAGAGGATTAGTCTGTACATTACTCCTGCATTACTCCATAGAAAATTCACTGATCATACTGAATAAATCCAGATCTGGTATGTAAAGGGCTAGAAAGTTCTTTTTCTTCTTTTTTTAAGTAAAGATTTCATTTGTAGGGCCTTCATAATAGGTCGTAAAATGGTAAAAGTTTGTATACATTTCACAATATTATTCCTTTCCGATGCATCTACTTAGGTGTCTCCACATCCTCCTCATTGAATCGACGAATTACCCACAGTGAAATACCAAGGACCTGTTGCCACTTAGAGTCAAGTTGCATATATAGATATACAGATTGTAGCTTGGAGAACATTGCTTGGTCACATCATAGAACACTGCTGATTTATAGGTACCATTGGACAATTCTGCAAAGTACAATGCTTTGTGTTTAATATAATATATTCCCAGAAGTTTACTTTAAAGTTTCAATTTTGTTATATTACTCAAATACACAAAATAGATTAAAGCTTGTGGCAGGAATCCAAATTTGTTTTTTGTTTGCGGAATGTACAATGTAAACAATGGTAAGAAGTTATTTGTTACCTATCATCCCTTCTTTAAAAATAAACAAAGTGTTGAATGCAATCCAAAGGCTATTCTCTTTCAATTGAAAGTAAACACTCTGTGGGAACCATGACCAACTATTTCAAACCAAGGTACAAACCTAATTTATTTTTAATTCTAACATTTTGACTGTGATTTTATTATGGTGGCATGGCCCTACAGATTTATGTGAAGTGCATTTTAATGAGCATTCCCATTTGTTGCAAAAGCAATACAGAGTTCCTTTAGTAAAAAAACAGTTCTTGTTTCATGGATGGTCCTGTTTTTACAATTTAGGCCTTGGTTTGTACAATTTCTGCAGTAGCAAAGTTACATTAGTAGGTATGTATTTCAGCAGCTCCACAGTGAGTAAGTATGCAGCCTGCATTGTATGGGTGTGCAAACTTAGAAATCACAACAAAGAGGTCAGTGTAGCTTTGGTGGCAGCTCTAGAAAAGCCACACAGTAACTAATGGCATTGTAATCGGCGGGGAGGATTTCCCTGTAATACAAGCGCCTCATAAATCCTTGTTAACTCTCTATCAGAGTTGGAAACTTTTTTTACTTTTTTTTTTTTTTCATTCTTGGCACCTTCCAGAGCCAGGTTGTGAATCCGTCAACTGCCTGCATTCATGAATAGTAAGGAACCCATTGACGTGTTCCTCGCCTATTATTTTGGCAGCCAAGCTTGCTGGCATGCTTAGAAGTAGCCGTGACTATAAATGGCTGTTTGTACAGATTAGTATTTGATCCTCAGACATATGATGTGCCTTATCACCACTGAATAGTGTGTTTAAAGCTTGTGCTGTCAGGTACATTGTTTTTTTTACATTCTGCAACCTGAGCTGTCTCTAAGGGCTGGTTTTATTAGTAGTACATCAGTGTTGAGTTTCTAATGCATACTTGGATCCATTAGGCAAGGGCTGGAGATGCTTGCTAGGCAAGAAGAAAAGATGTTAAGTGACCTCATACTACTGAGGTTACCTGCAAGACTGTTTCCATTTACAGGAGAAAATGAGAATTACAGATTTTACCCGAAATAGACCCTGATACTGGTCTTCATCATAAATTGCAAAATATCACTTAAAAGTAAGGAAATATTTTCTGTTCATGAGGGCAGCAGGTCCACTGTCCTGGGAGGATTAAAATCTGCTTTTTAGATCCCTTTTAAGACAGTTGCACAAAAACATGTGTCCCCATTGACAGATTTCCCCTCACCTCCTATTCCAAAGGCAGCTATGGAATGGCATAGAATTCCAAAATGACAGTGTTACATACTTTGAGATGCAGTATGAAACACAATAGGGGTTTTGCATTGCAAGGTTAGGGGTAAAGTGTTAATAGATCACTTTAGGGATTAAGTTAAGTGTTAGAGGGGAGGGGTAGTTAATGACTAATTTGTTAGTGTAGATGGTATTTTTTAAGTACATCTGTTTTTCCAAGCTCCTACACCATTCATTGGAATTTCCTCTAAGTGACATTTTTTCTGTCACCGTTGTGTTGAGGTTGTCGCTGTGCATACACAGTGTCTGCTTATATGTGCTTTGCAAACTTTGTGTTTTAAAAGTAAGCCCCAGTAGTCCCCTTCCCTTCTCTTAGCCACTGTAATGCATAGTTTGAGAAGATCTGCCTTTTACCCTGATTTCTGCAATTGTTGGAATGTTACTCAATACAGACAGAAGCCAAACCAACATCTCTTTAGTTTATATCAGATTGAATACAGATCTGACTGGATCATTATGATTTTAAACAGCGTAACAGAAATGTTCATTTTTTATGTTTTTTTTTTTCTTTGGTTTTCTCTTTTTGTATTTTGCTTTTTGTCCTCTAAACCAAAAGATGATAAAATATGATGTTTCCTGGCTGTTTAAAAGAAAAACTGTTCTCGTGTTCCTGTCTAGCTCGTTGCACAATACATTTTAATTATTCAGAGTTTTTAAGATTCACATAAATGCTTAGGAACCTGAATACCTCCAACCTTCTGCACTTCAAGCTTCCTCATTGTTATATGTGAAGTTGCATTCAGGAAGCATTTAATGTGATGGTCAAGAAGTGGATTTTTTTTCTCTTAAGAATGTACTAGTGAAGGGCACTTCATGCTGTGTGGGCCTGTGGTCTTAGTTTGCACTGAATAAACCTGTCAGAATATGATGACTTCATTTCATGGTTGTGTGCAAAGAAATTTTGCTGGAGTTTGTTTTTCTGGCGTTTTCATTATGCCGATAATTTGAAGGTAGAAGGTTAATGAACATGTCACTAGATGGCTGCAAAAAGTTGGCAAAGATCCTTAACAAAGTGGTGAATGCAACATTAATTCCTGATTGTTTTGTTTTGTTTTTTTTTTATGTTTTTTTTTCTTTGATTCAGGATTTTTGCAAGGTTTACTACCACAGCAACTAAATGTTAGAATTAAAAATAAATTAGGTTTGTACCTTGGGTTGAAATAGTTGGTCATGGGTTCCCACAGTAAGTTTACTTTCAATTGAAAGAGAATAGGTTTTGGACTGCATTAACACTTTGTTTATTCTTTAAAGAAGGGATGATAAGTAACAAATAACGTCTTACCATTGTTTACATTGTACATTCCGCAAACAAAAAACAAATTTGGATTCCTGCCACAAGCTTTAAATTTCTTTGC
>NC_092867.1:9150375-9151973 GCF_032062135.1 Pyxicephalus adspersus | reverse complement strand
AGGAGGAGAGTGTATGAGAGAGAATGAAAACATTGGGTGCAGAAATGACTGTAATATGAAAAAGCTAGAATAAATATAAGCTTAATCCACCTTGTAGATGAGAGTATACAAGTACACGTATAAAACACGAAAGGTCATAGAATTAAACAATAAATGGTTCCATTCAAGGGCACCAGGTATATCGATTCCGATAGCATAGACAATTCTGTCTTTACCAGTGATGTCCCCATATTTTGTGGACTTTTACGGAGAAAATTATGTGTTTAAGGCTACGTCCACACGTCAGATGATTCTTGTCCAATAATCGCCTCAGGGCTGATATTGGATGAGAATCTGGCGTGTGTACAGCGCTCATCGTCCGTCATTCTGATGAATGTCCTGGTGGATCGAAAGACGACGAACAATCGTAATGAAAGTGAAGGGAGGAGAGCACAGCGGGTTGCTGCTCTGTCATTCTCCCCCCTCCTCTTTCTATAGAGCAGAAGGGTGCTCTATGTTCAGCACTCATTCATGCATCGTGCAGTCTTTTCTTGTTGGAAAGGATTGTACAAGTGTGTACCCAGCCTTAGGCTGTAAATTATTGTAAAAGTATTGTTCCTTTTAAAATGATATGAATTAATATTGACATATTCCCAATCAATCTCTAAATCACCTGGTTTTTCAATGAATGAAATCGTCACTCCTGTCCCAATAAAACGCATTTCTGTGCTCATGTGTTTAAGGGTATGCAAGCATACTCAGGTTGCTGAGGAGGGGATTGTATAGCTGTAGCACATATATGGTCATATGATGCTAGTTTTAACTGAGCATGCAGTTAGTACTCCCCCCCTTTTTTTTTCCTTCCCAAGAAGCAGTTCTTGATTATTCCCCTTTGGCATGTGTATTGGGCTATGAGGAAATTTAGTTACGGTGGTCCTTGCTGTAAGCTTTGAGCATAGCTGAAAGTTGAGTAGGTTGTCTTTTGCTACACTGGGTAACTTGATATAAATTCTTTAGAATCACATAAAAGTTATAATAATACATAAACTGAAACAATGCCACTCTTTTCTCTCTGTTGTAAATACCAAACTGTTTTCTCACTTTTCTTCAAAAGCTTTTGACCATGAAGTGAATCTTTGCTGGCAGGCAGGAAATGCCTATTTCCTAGGTAGACTATCCAGCTATGTAAACTTATAGAATTTAACGTAGCATTATACTGCCCTGTCTTCTTCATGTTGGCCATTCAGGGATCCTTGGAGTGCATTAGTGACACAGCATGCCATCTGACAGCATTCCATACACTAGTCCCATTAACAGTCCATCACTCACATTTATTGGATGGGAAAACACATACATTAGTGTAGGAATACAGACTTCTTCTATCGTTTATTGGGCTTGTGAGCTTTTCAGTAGTGAGTTTCTTTTTCCATTTTACATCAGCAGCAGATTTACAGGACATTGGGGTAATTTATAGATGACATCCCCAATGAAAGCAGCTACTTCCTTTACAATGTATGCAATATATCTATCTGTATATCACTTTATAAAAATAATGGCCATGCAGGGGCTATACAGAAATGGGCAGGAGAGGTAGCAATGTCATATATATATATATATAT